>NW_010541377.1:3130-43058 GCF_000687285.1 Phaethon lepturus
AGTTTTTTGCCAATGTTGGATTAACAGTTGAGACCTAAGACTTAAGTTTTCATTTTATTTCTGATGTCATTTATGATGTCTGTTATTACTGACAGTTGCTCCACCTGAATGTTTTAATTTAAGAAGTGAGGATAAAAACTATATTTGAATTGTGTTTATGTATTAGCTAAAAGTCTTCAGGCATTTGTGGCAAAGCAATTTTTCATCAAGAATCTCATACTGCAGTACATGGCACTTGGAAGCTTCTGTTAACAAAGAAGAAATATTCCAAGAAGAAATTATCGCAGAGGAAATACTAACCAAAAAGAAATTAATCACAAGGAGATACTCCCTCAAAAAAGAAAGATAACTTTATGCATTGAAATATTGTCATCAGTTTGGGTCAGTGACTCAAAATTAACCCTCATGAATCTTTACATAGATAAGAGTACAAATTCTTATTCAGGTGCAGAAGGATGTCTTTGCAGCTGAAGTAATGCACTAAGCAACTGCACCAAGGAAGTGCAGTAAGCAGTCTTATCCATCTGAAGGCTTGGTTTCCTTTCCGTAACTTACTTCACACATGTATTGGAGTTTCATCTAAAGCCAACAAAACTGTGTAATAGTGAAGTGTCTGTGTGCACACAAATACTTGTTAGCAATTCGGTGAAATAGCTTACACTTCATTTAGGCACAAGTTTATGAATTGAGGTCTTACCTCTCAATTTTTGAAAAAGCTCATAAAGCCTTAGTATTTATGTTGTTAATTAACAACAAACAGACAACATACTGGACTGATTAGTATTCCAAAAAGTCATTCCTAATAAATAAATAAAGGATACCCCTTTTTCAGTCTGTGCTTGGACTTAATTCCACCATGAAAATACAGACTCTCAGCTAAAAGGCAAGGTTGATTTCCTTTTCTGACTGTGCTATTCTGAGAAGGGTGTAAAATTTCCGAAATAGAATCATAGAATCATTCAGGTTGGAAAATACTTTTCACATCGAGTCCAACCATTAACCTCACACTGCCCAGTCCACCACTAAACCATGTCCCTAAGCACCATGTCTACACGTCTTTTAAATACCTCCAGGGATGGTGACTCAACCACTTCCCTTGGGCAGCCTGTTCCAATACTTGACCGCCCTTGTGGTGAACAAATTTTTCCCAATATCCAACTTAAAACTCCCCTGGCAAGATTTAAATCTTGGAAATATCACGGTTCATCCCATAGAAAATAATGCTGTACTGTGCTGTTCTTAAATATCAACAGTAGAAGTTTTTTGTGAGATTGTTTACATTTCTTTGGGCACACACTAGGAATTACTCCAAACTCCAGTCACTGCATGCTGCCTGACAGCAGATAGGAGTCATACATTAGTGAACTCTGGTCTGAAAATTCTTCTAAAATAAATGTTTCCGTGAAGAATTTCAAAACAAAACTGTTGGGGTTTGATCCTCAGGAGGTTGCTTTGAGAAAACAGAATATAACTGTTTAATTTTTTTTTTTTTTGGGTAATACCAATTGCAGTAGAGTGACCATTTGTGAGATTGGTTTTAGCTCTTATTTTTCAGAGGTTTTACAGCTTTGAAAAGTTGAGTGGCAAAATTGGATTCTGATACCCTTTAATTTGCCATGTAGTCCTCTTGATAGAAGAATGATTACTTGTGAAAGTTGGTACTGGTGAAGATAGAAACAAAACTACTCGTTTCAAACTCTTTCAATAATCACTTCTCAAAATGTTACACAGGCTAAGAGTCTCACTCCTCAGGACTACAGTCTGAGATGGTCAGGCCTCTTGGTGACCGTGGGCGAAGTGCTTGAGAAGAGTATACTGAACGTCAACAGGACTGATTGGCACATGGTATTCACTGGCATGTCCCGTCGACAGATGATCTACAGTGCAGCTAAGGCTCTAACAAACAACACTTACCACCCAGGACCGTTTGAAAGAAGGCTGATCCATGACACTAAGGAATACTGGTTTTGATTCTAGAATTGAAGTGAAAGCTACATACTCTGTTTCTCAGTGGATGCAACACAGATTTGTAATCTAACTGTAAACTGTATTTTACTTTTTAAGAAGTGAAGATAATTTCCAATAGTGGAAATGAGCAAGTGAAATTTTTTACTATGATTTCCAATATGGTTCACAAAACAGTAAATCAGAACAAACATTTATAAATGGGACAAAAAAAATTACAGTTTGTGAAGTGGAATGTGCTATTATTTGACACCTTACTAGGCATTTGCTGAGATAGTTAGTATACTTTCTTAAAGAAGGGGTTCATTGTGTAGCTATTTCTATTATATTAGTAATATAAACATGTTGACAGCATAACATGTATGTTATATATGCATTTTGATCCAGAGAGACTACCTTCTGAATTAGATGTTTTCTTGGGGCCTGTGTTTAGGTGGTACTTAACACTTAATAGGTTTGGTGTCTGTACATAAGTTCTGAGGAGTGATGCTGAATAGTTTTTACAACACATAACAGTGAGCTGCTGAAGAGGACAAATCCATTCCCCATTAATTGAAGTTGTTGATAAATAATTTTGAAATCTCATTTTCCATGCTGCATCTTTTTTCTTTTTATGTAAAAGTAATGAATTTCATGTCCAGTTAAAAACACTAGACGAGTTTCAAGTTGCTTCAGTGGGTTTTTGATCAGGTACCACATATGCATAAAATTATCTTGGCAGTTTCAACAACATAATTTATTCCAGTGCTTCCAAACTTCATATTTTATATGGAATTACATAATTTCTGTTATAAAGTTAAGGTTGTCAGCAATTTGATGTGGAAAATGGTGAGATGTGTATTACTTGCTTTGCTATCCTGGATTTTCTAAACGTTTTCATGTCTTAAATGCCTTCTTGATGTCATGAGCTCACTGTTTCTCCTATAAGTCTTCAGTGGTGTCTGATTTTTTGGGGGGGGAGGGCGGGGCTATAAATGCCCTCTATCCATGCTCACACAATCTTAAATCTTCATTTTGAAATACGGAAGTAATTGTGAAGAAAATATTTTGTTAATACTTTTTTTAAGAAAGGAAGAATAAACAGATACTTTTTCTTTGCCTTAAAGAAGCAGTTTTTCAGCTTATATTCCTCTGCTGTTACCTTTCTTAGATGCTTTCAAAGGACATTTTTGTGTACAATATACTATTAAGCCAGGTCATATTTGTACCCAGTGAAAGCCTGTCTATTTCCAAGTAATATGTTTTGCCTTAATTGGCTTACTCGGTAGATGAGTTCGATAAAATCCTCTAGGAAGAGCATTTATTCATTTTAAAGGTTTATTTTTTAATATTGCTGATGAATATCTGTTTAGTGAAATTATATTTACATGGTCAAGTTACAAATTTGGCACATACTTAAATGCCTATTTTGTCTGAAAAAAAACCCAAAACAAACAGAACCTGACTTTTACGGTCTTGAGGTCTCTTGTTGGGAGCACTTCTTTGTATCAAACTAAAAGGATGATATGGGGACCTCTGTTTGTCATTGTTCAGTAAAGGTGTCTTTGCTTTTTATTGTAATTTCATGTTGCAGTGTATAATATGTTGAATGCAGCCCTTCTTTTATCCCTTGTGTACAACATTCTCCATGATGCAAAGGAAGAGGACATGAAATCATCAGTAGGTTTATGTGCACTGGCATGAGTTAAAATTAAAACTGAAGAGGAATTTCCATTTTCTTTCTCCCTTTCCTGGCCCTGGCCTTCACTGTTTTTCAGAGGTGATAAGAGTGGAGGCAAAAGGTGGCTTCTCATTTTGCAGCACCTGATTCATTGTGGTGACATTGGCCCAGCATTCCAGCTATCTTATGAAACTGCTAATGTGGCATACCCCAAGGCTGCCCTGGCCTGCCTTAGAGAATTTTTACGTCTCTATTCTCCTGTAAAAATTTGCTTTCTTTATGCCAAAATGAGAGTGACTGCCTGCTCCTTTCTTTGTGTACTTTCTTCTCATATTTGGGTACTAGAGTAGGATGTGGTAAAGTTAAACAGTCTTTCTCCATTCAAAATCTCTGGCTCGATGAGGGTCTTTGATGTAGGTTTGACCGCTCACCCAAGAATTAAAGTGGCTCAACTTGATAACTTTTGATCAGTTCCCTCCCTTTACTGACCATTACTTGTTTATGTATAAAAAAAAAACCATCCTCACATAAAAGCCAGGAACTCAACTTCTTCCCTGAGAGGCTAAGGAAAGGAAAAATGTCAGCAGTATGCTCTGGAAAGCTAATAAAATTTGAAATAACTTCCTATCTGAGTGAAGGCCCTTTTCAGTGTCTGAATTGCATTTGGCATGGATGAATTCTGGAGTAAGTTAAGATCAGCTTTTTACCATCTGCTGGGTCTTATTGTGGGCAATAATAGGAGAGGAATCTCAACAGGTAGGATACTGACATTCTGTCTTAAATTTATATTGAAATCAATTTAGAAAAGCAGGTTATCGGAACACGTTTGGACATGCAAAGACAATTCTCAACTGCTAGTCATCACCGTATATACAGCAGCAGAATCCATTTCTGCTGCTTTGTGAATAGGTAAGTTTACTCAAATCATTGTCATAAACAAAAGATCAGGAAGCCTCTCACATTCGAAGATGGGAGGATATCAAGGATTGCTGAAAATGGTCCTGAGGATACATCCAGAAGGAAAGGAGACCAGCTATATTAATTGCTGTGGTTTATTTTTCTGTATTTGGAATTGCTATTCTTGTTTTGTTTACTGTATCTTTTGTAGCAAGCAGTAGTGAAAGCAATTTTTCCATGACAGTGGGCATGTTCAGTACTCTCATGATGCTTTGGAGGTCCTTGCCTCAGCAAGGAAGTACATATTGGTAAATAACACTGTAAAAAGAACATGCTTTGGCCTGACCCACTTCTATTGTAGCTCCTGCCTCGCTGCGGTCAAATGTAAAAGTAAGTAAACGTAATCGTCAGGGAGCAGAAGGCCAGGCTGTGAGAGATGGTCTGCATCTGTAGGTGAGCCAAAATGTACCAATAACTGCATGCTCTGCTCTGGTGTTGGCAACAATGATTGTTTTTGCTGCGCACCTTTATAATGGTACTGTAACGACATTCACTGCCAGTCTGTGGTCAGTTCAGTTCTCTGGGGCTGGAATGTGACGGATGGCAGATGCACATTCTCAGCACTGCCTAATCGCTATTTCATCATTCTGACAAAGATGTCCTGATTAGAAACCTCCACCTGTCTGTGCGCATGCCAAAGTATATATTTGTCCTACCATTTTTTAAGGAGTCTTTCACATAGGTGCAGCCAAATTCTTCCAGTTTGCATTAAATTGAAGCAGAGCTACATGATCTTTAAACTGAGGCAGTCTTTTAAAATGTTGGGGATAGCTTCTTAGCCCTGCTATTGTCTGGTACCCTAAGCAGCAACACCTGCTGCTTTTGTGCAGCCCCTGTCATGCTAAGTGTTCAAATACACTGCTTTGTACACATTAAGGCATTAAGTCACTTGTGCATTGTATAATGGCAGGATTTTAGTTACTGTTATGGAAAGCAGTATTTAGCAGAGCTGTGATAAATTCAGGCTGAATGAAAGAAGATCTGTATAGCCTAATAAGAGAGAGATCAGTTTTCAGGAAAAACCAGCACAAGGATTTTATATATAGGAAGAATGTTGGGGTTTTATTCTGAGGCTGAAAAATAGGTTCAGGGCATAATGAAGTTGTTGAAAGAAATGATAGCTAGTATCTGCTGGTGAGTGTAGAAGCCTCTGAAATTCCTTTATTATGTGTATGTGATGCCAGCTCTGAGAGTCAGTTAAACAATGTTTGTTTCTGCAAGTGAGATTTTAGTAGATCGGAGGAAGCTAGTGACATTTTTCCAGCTTTTTTATTCTAATTGGTTTTATCGAAGGGGAAAAAAACTGCTATGTCAACAGCTGTCCTGTTAAAAAGACACTGTCTCATATGCACTTTCTGTGACAAGTTACTCCTAGTGGCCACTCCTGGGCTTTCCCATTCGTAGTAGGAGTTCTGGGTAGTTTTTATTATCAATGGGCTTAGGAAATTCTGATTTTTTTTTTTTTTTTAAATAAATTTACTCTGCCTGTTTGGTTCAACTCCACAAGAAGTAACCCCCCACAGGAGGGTAATGTTTAAAGAAACTAAGCAAAAAATGTAAAAGGATGGCTCAGCTAAGGAATATCCCCACAAATACTCCCATGCAGTGATAAGGCGGAAAGCTTTAATGGGCTGAGAGGTTCCCAGGAGCAGAATGAATGAACTGTGAAAGCTGGACCTGATTGCATGACTGGAACGCTGGGTAGGCCAGAACTGAGAAAAGTTTCTCAGAGACTTGCTGCAAACATTCCGTTTACCTGCCCGTTGGGTTCAAGAATGAGCGTTTAGGAGAGAGTGAAGTATTTAGACTTTGTTTTATTTCTTCTTCCCAATATTCTGGTCCCATAGTTAGTCTATCCATTCTGTACAAAAAAAAAAAAAAAAGATGCTCCATATTTTTTTAAATATTTGTAGCCTGCTGAAGAGTTATCCAACAGAGGTCCAAGCTGAAAGCTTTGCCAAAAGCAGCCAGACACTTGTTTCAGGAGTATCTTCAAAGAGAGAAATGAGTGCCTACCAGTTACAAGTACCTGTGAAATAATTGTGCATGGACTGGCAGCAGAGACGAGCTTATACGTGCTAATTTTGTTCTAGTTAGTGCAGATGACAACAGAAGGAGAAACAGAGATGTATTTGAGCTCTGGATACTTTTGGACCGGTGATACTCTGCGATGAAGCCCTTGGCACTGCTTTTTCAAAACACTTGCTAATTGTGTCAAGCTACAGGTAGCAAAAGTTTGGCTATGCATGCTGCATTTCCACCTTTATCTTGTTATGGTGCCCTGCCCTAAGAGTATACAATACAGAATAGCAAAGTTTAAAATCGGGTGTATGCTGCAAATACATGCCAGGGTCACATTCAGTCCTGTTGAAAATTATCTGATTTCACTGAAGATACAGCAACCATGAATAAGAGCAAATGGCTATTACTGCTTCTTTTCAACTCCTTAATGTGTGTAAGTACTTTCTGGAACATACATTGGCATACCCTCGGTGTAAGATTAGATAGATGAATTTTCGTCATGATAATTTTGAAGGAAAGTATGGCCAGGTTATCACTGGAGAAGGGCTGGAAATATAGTTGCTTTTCTCAGATGAAACTTTTTCTGGACTTTGTTTGCACAGAGTCAGTAGTCTGGACAGCTTTTTGCGTTAGAAAGTCTATAATTATCCCAGGTCTTATGCTGTGGCCTGAGTCAGACATTGACTTTACAAGCAGCTGTAGTGGCATAAGGTTGGAGGTTTCTACCCCTGTAGACTTCCTAGCAGAATACGCGCTCTCTACTCACGATCAGCCAAAGTTACCTGGGGCTGCTCTCACATTGGCTTGGCTGCAAGTAGGCTGAGTTGAAAAGTTACTGCTCTGGGCCTGGCCTCGGTTTCTTCGTCGCAGCACCATTCACAACAGTGTGGCTCTGTTAGAAAAATCTTGGTTATAAAATTCCTCACACATTTGTTGAAATTAATCTGATAACTTTCACGCAGCTGCCCCTCTCAAGATTTGCCATAAACATCTGTGAAGAAAGGATGGGGAATGTGGGGCCTGCTGAAACAGCAAATATAGTTTGGTGGAACATATTGATCCAAAATCAGAAACAAAACAGCCTCAAGGACTGCTCATATGTTTTCTAGAATGTTCTCCTTTAACAAAAGGCTTATAGAAATGCCAATACCAGTCTTTTTTAGACAACTGCTCAATGTGGGCAAGATAGGGAACAATGGCAAGAAGGTGGCAAAGAAAAGAATGAATTTTGAAAGGATGTGAAAGTAATCAGGAGAGTACCAGAGAGGTAGGAATGTCAAGTGAGGAATGGAGGAGAAGGTACAGTAGCTTAATTGTCTTGTATTCAATGCCCTCGGTGCAGGAGATGGTAGAGGGTAGCTGAGAAATCAGGTGGGAATATTGAATAACTTGGGTGTGTCTCCTACTGCTGATTTTGGCCAGCTTTAGAAGAGCACCAACACATACATGCAAGTCATGCAGTAGAGAGGTTTAGTGTAACTGTGATTCAGTATCTGTGTTTAATGAAGTTTACAAGTTGCTTTTGATGTTTACCCTTGCACACAGCATAGGGTAGGTTTCTCAAGTGGGAGGTTAAGAACTTCTCTAAGTATAAACCTGAACATGAGAATTTAATAAAAATTGTTATGGATATTTGTAAAAGTAGCCTTTTCTTTCATAATAGTATAGTGTGATGTAAACTTTGCAGATGGAAAATAAGAGTTTATCACTGAACAGCATTCACTCTGAAGGATACAACTCTGTGGGTCTAGTTTACAATTACATTTAATAATCTTTGGCCAAGCAAATTTTTTTAAAAAGCCTTTCATTGTTTCCTACTGTTAGCAGACACTGGAATGAGTTGCAAATGAGAACATTCTGAATCCCATCAAAAGTTGTTAACAGACTTGAACACCAGAGTAAAATAGCTTCAAACTTGGTTAATTTTCCAATGTGGATTTTAACTTCAACAATTAAGTCTGCCTGTAATCTATCAAGAACTTGCATTTTGACATCCTGAATCTCGGAGCCATTTGGCTTTGATTTTATGGCTGTGTTCCATCCATAGTTATACAATTAAAGAAAAATTATTTGCATAAAAGTCATGGTGCTTCAATTCCTAAAAGGAAAAAATGCCAATTGGTTTGATTTATTGTCTCATTGTGCAGAATTCTCTCAAAGCTGTAGATATTCCAGCCAGCTGACTTTGTAAAGCAGCCAGATTATGACCTGGCAATTAAATTGTGAACACACAGCGCTGCAGAGGAATAATAGACCCAAAAACACTCAACTGCTGCTTCTGAGCTAATGCAATGATTTTTCATGTACTGGAATCAAAGTAGATGTAGCTTTAAAAATGTTGCAGGCAAACTTAAAAGTTCTTTGTGTTGAGAAGGTGATTTCCAACTACCTTTGCATTCTACAAGTGTGAGTGAATATAGCCGTGGACTTCCCTTTAAAATAGGGAAGCACCTGATATAGTAGAACATTTTCCAATGTTATGTTTGCTTTCTTTAATGCAAAATTACATAGAATTCTGTTATGTCTGGAGTTTTTTGGTATTAATCACAAAAACATGCTTCCTGTAAAAGTACACTCCGCAACAGAAATGAATATGGGTTTCTTTTTTGTTTTACAATCTGGTGCTAGAAATTATGCATCATGACTTTCAAACTTCTTTTAATCTATTTTTGTCAGATCAATGCAAACAGCATGTATTTGATAAAGATCAAACTTAAAATTAACTAATGTGGTAGCTTGTTGTGAACAATGCATTGAACCACTGAGTCAAATTCCTCCCTCAATTTTCTCTTGTATTGCATCAAAAGTTCTCTGAGTTTTAAGTTTTCACTTGAAAAGGCTTAGTTTGAGTATCTGTATGTTCGTTCATGCCTTACATCCCGTGCAGTTGAGTCAATTCTGCTCTGAACTTTATAGGACTATTTCCTAATGGAAGAAAACACTTCTCATCTAACAGGATACTAGAGGGAACTTGTTTCTTTTCATCTCAGTAACAAAAAGAAGAGTATAGCTGTTGCTAAAAAGTGATTAATGTTTGTATGCTAAAAAGTGTTTAATTACGTCTTCTGATGATAAAATGAGTAGGTAAGAGATACAGACTTAATTAAACTCTCTTGACTGGGTATATTTACCATCTTGGCACAGGCTGTGAAAAGAATAGCATTTAACTGCAGTGAGAAGCACCCCAATTTATTTTTTCCTCAAGTGTGACACTGAGAGTTGTTCTGTCTGCTTTTACAATAGACCACACATGAATGCATAGTACTTAAGGATCATTTTCATGATCTATTCTTCACGGTCACAGGAAACAACTCTTGCAAATAAGTGATGATTGTTCCATGAGTTCTTGGAAAAGTGTAGGAAATTTTATGTTGTGTACGGAAGAGTATTTTGACCAGTAGTTGGGTTCTGAAATAGCTATGCCATCCAACAAGAGGTAAAAAAAAATATCTTGCAGAGCAACAGGTTTAGAAAGTCTTCCCAGACAGGCGAAATGAGTGTCCTGAAATCTATGGTGTACTTGAGATCTTGCTGTGGGATAAATGAGTATAGTTACACACATGCAAGGCCTTGCTGATACAAAATCCAGCCACTCTTGATGATGGTACGTGTTCCCACCATCTTCTCTTGCTCCTGTAGCTATGCAAAATAACGTTGGAAGCCACTGCATGAGCAACTTTGCCTTTCTTATCTTGGAGGACTGATTCTGGGTAGGAAATGGTTCAGCATATGCGTTTACAGCTTAGGTTGGTACACTGAAACAGAATAATGGCTAGTTAATACCTGATGTACATGAAGCAGTACTAGCAAAGCCCATACAATACTTGCATAAAGTCTTATGTGAATGCACACAGTTCAGACAAAAGAAACAAAAACAGTGCTACCTTTTCTTAGATTTATTTCTAGTAGTAAATTTTCTCCGAGTATGAAAAGTTTTGTCATTTTTGCCCACAAGACTTTTGTAACATTTTTGAGTGATGTATTTAATTTGCTCTGCTAATCTTAGTTACCTGTCACTGCAGCCTGTTTGTATTGCCTACAATTTACTGTTTTCTTGATGCAGAAGCCCACCTCTCTCTCCCATTTCTGTTGAATGAAACGTGACTGTTTTTAGTCAAGCTCATAATCCCTTGCTAGTTTAAATCAGTGTTGTTTTATTAACACAGGAGGAAACATACCAGTTCATGCAGGCTGATGAGGTAGCCCCATGTTTTCATTATTTTTATTTGGTTTCATTTAAAGACAACAGGTCATAAGATACTTTTCAGAGTTCTGCAGAACTGGGTAATACCAAACCATTGATTCCATACAACTAATCGAATAGGAAAAAAAAATTTCTTTGCAGTCTGTTTTGACTTTTGAGTTACAGCAAAACCAAAACAAACTGGGTTTGAATCCACAGATAAAAAAGTTGAATGTAAACCCACAGAAACCTAAGCTTGCAAATGTCTCATAGTTTTGAGAACTGAAGAGAGTTCACATGCTGCCCAGTATTTTGCAGCCTCAGAAATTAATCTGGCTACTCATTGGCTGTGATCAAAACCACCCCTATAGTTAGTGCTAGCTGAACTCATCTGACATTAAAAAGAAGAGCTGAATAAACTCTGTTTTGTGAGAGCAGATCTCTCCAGTCAGTGTTGACACATGTTTTTAGGATGAAGTTGAGCAGAACATCCTGCCACTGCCAATATAGCATCCTTCTAACTGTGGAGTTGCCTAATTATCTTTAAATTCAGTTTTTAAAAGAAAGGCATATTTCCACTGAATTTTTGAAGCCACTCAAAGCCCCTACTCATAAAATTGCTACTTGTAGAGGAAATTCTAGCAAATTCCTAGTAGACTGATATGAATAAAACAGTTGCAGTGCATATTTTTTTATTTACTTAGGTTTGTATAGTGAGGAGGAAATGTTTCTTGGTAAAGAATGTAATTGCGTGTTCTACAGCAGGCACTGTAGGAAAACACTTCCTACGGTAGGCACTGTAGGAAAACAGTTCAGAGGCAGAAAAAATGAGTCATCTAGAAGCAATCACAAACACGACATGGTTTTGCACACTCTACCTAGGTATCTACATAAAAGTGGGTGTTGCTTGCATACATATAAGAACAAAGAGACGTTGTATTTGTCCATGTATTTATTTATAGTCCTCTTGTGTTTGAGTACCCTAACACACTAAAGATTTTATTTCTTTTGTCTCTCACTTTATTCAGGAAAGACGTAATATTCATGAGAGGTTATACGTGAAAGAATCTAAATGTTTGACCTTCCTCTAATGGGATGTGGGGCTGTTTGCTGAGCAAGCTAGATCGCTGTACATGCAACAGCAACCTCTTTCAGTTTGACTATGCCAGTGTTCTGGTGATGGCAAGTTCCCATGGAGCAAATGCTTGTGTTTGCTTCCTTCCTTCTTTGCATGCATTTAGGACTATTCATATGATAGCCTTAGAGCTGTACATCTTATAGAAATTTTTTGGGCCACACATGCCATGTACTGGGCTGAAAGCAGTTGGCATTTTAGATTTTGGACGTGTAATCCCTCACTGTCTATCTTCTTCTGTGTACTCCTCTAAAAGGGAGATGAGCTACACTGAAAGCAGTCCTGTAATTACCCACTCCAGCGATACCAATGCCAAGAAAGTAAGAGAAAACACAAGAGGTGCCAGACCCCTGTGTCAGGGGTTGCAGCCAGTGCAACTGCGTGTACCTGGTGTGTCTCTGCTGAACATTAATGCTTGCATAAATCTGCCATGTTCTACTCCAGCCAAAGTCAAGGACAGAAGATTTTGCAACAGCTTATTTTGGGTAAATGCGTGGTGTTATTTTGCAAGCACAGCTGATGAAAACGATAACATAAGGCATGTGATACATAAGGATATCACGTCAACATAGTCTTTGTGACCCCTAATTTTTTCACACTAGCTATGCTGTCTCAAAGTGAAGCACTGATAGTTTTGTTCTTTTTCTGGGTTGATTTTGTTGGGTTTTTTTCTTTTAACCAGAACACTTCTATGGTTCTCTGGTTTATTTACAGTTTTAAACTTGTTACCTGCAAACATCTTTAACTAGCAGCAAAGCACAAGAAAAAAATAATTGTGCTTCTTACAGATTTGTTCAGCTGTGCTATTAACTCTCATTTCCTGATTTGTATTATTTCAGCCATCCTAGTCTATCTTTCTGTTAATTTCTTCTCAACCTAGTCTGATTCACTGAAGCTCCCATACCTCACCTCCATTTCATCTTTTAATTATCTTAATCTAGTTTAATTGGCTTTCTTCCATTTTAGGGAAATCCCACTAGTGTGGTAGGCCTGTCATCCTCTCCCTGGATGCCATAAGGGACCTCTTGATTCCTCCAGCCTTTGACTCTACCCTTACTCTTTGAAGAACAACTCAACAATGCAAAACTTCATGCTCTTTTGGCCCTCTGCCTTCAGCATCTAATGCTAGTGAGGAGGGCTGGTCTGACAGTCACAGGTAGATGCTTAACAGCTTCAAATTTCCCTGATGCTGTTTTTCTGTGTGATGGTTTTTTTGTCATCTACTTGAGAAGGTCTTCGTATGTAACACGGACTACTGTTGCTTGGTAAGAGCAGAACATGCAGGTAAGGAGTTGTGTTTTCATACAGTGGAGGGCAGTGTTGCTCATGCAGTTGCCACCACAGTAAAGTATGCACAGGAGACAGTATGGAGCTCCAGTCTAAGACATGTCTTTGATTTCAAAACCTCATTTTTGGAAAGTTTTTACTACGTTCACCTATTTCCTGATGGTGTTTGGCTCAAACCTGCCAAGTGAGGCAAGAAGATAAAGCCTGAGGATTTCCAGAGCAGAGGCATGTAGATCTTTGAACTGTATTCTTTATTTCAGCTGTCATAAGCAGAAAAAGTTATTTATTGTGTTCTCTGAATGATTCTTGTATCATTCTTGAAAAATAAGGGTGGGAGAAAGGGTCAAATTGTGGTTTTGTTTTGTTATTGAGTTACAGCTCTTTGTTTTGTTATTGAGTAGAGTTACAGCTCGACCAAGCAGCCAGCAGAACTAACAACTATATGTACTGCAGTACGTATCAGTTGCAGAGTCACAACAAATACTCTTTTGTGAACTAAATCCTGGTAAGTACAAAAGTATAAATGGGTTCAAAAAGAGACTAATGGAAAAGCACAAAATGCCATTAATCACAAAGATGCAGATACAACTGTATCTCTAAACTACACCTGCTAGAAAATGGAAGGCCTTAGCATGAGAAGCATCATTGTGTGCTGAGTGGTTCTTGTGTTATTTTGTTGGGATTCTGCTGCTGACCAGTATCAGAAATAGGATGTGTAGGTAGAGGGATCTTTGACTTGACACAGCATGGCTGTTGTGATCTTACGTTGCAAGAGAACTGCTGACAAAATCCTCTAAGACTCTCTGGAGAGGCTGGCTAAGAAAATGGGTTTTCAAGTATTTCTCCATAGTTTTCTTTAAAACTAGAAATAAAATATTCATGCAGCCCATATTCTAGTTCTTATTCATGAGTGACTGAGAAGCTAATAGGTAATATATAATATATTTTATATATAGTAGCTAGCAGGTAACACTCTACAGAGCAGCATCTGTATCTGCATGACCACATATTCTGATGTACTCTCATTTATTTCTCTTCTTTCTACTGAAAACAAATGCCTCCTGGTTTCCTCCTGTTCTTTTCTCATGTTCACCCTTTTGCCTCCTGCTATAAATTTTCCCACACCTGAAATATTTGGGGTTTACTGCTGTGTAGCAAATAGCCTGATGCTTTCCATTCATTCCTTTTCTTGCTTATCTGACAAGATAGTGAGAAAGCAGCTAAGTAAAAGCAGAAATCTGCACCCCAAAACCTGCACCCTAGGTTGTGTCTGATTCCCCTTGGATCTTACATTCCTGCAGGGTTGCACTCGGTGTGGAGGTTCAGTGTTGGGCTGGAAAGCAGCCTTGTTACCAGAGGATCAAGTAAAATCCTCCTGTTTTCAGGGAGGTTTTGGAGGATGAATTCCAGGATGCAATCCTACTCTACTCATTTTATTGTGGAGGGGAATAATTTGAGCCCATCTGCTGTATGGCAAATCCAGATCTCCATTTTTCTGCAGTGCCAGTTCCCTAAACCAGACTGAATTGCAATCATTATGGACTTGCCTTGTACTGTCAGTTGCTGGCTCAGTAAATAGAGGAAAATACTGTCCAGGCCTAGTAAATTATGACTAAAATAAATGCTTATGGAAATACATCCATCAGACAGGACTGCTAAAAGAAAAGGTATTGGCGGACATTCAAGATCTATCAGAATAAATAAAGCATGGTATAAAATAAAATCAGGATATATGCAGGGCTGATACTAAGCACAGGCAAGCAGTCTGAGTTCAGTGACTTGACAGGAGATTTTATCATGGAAGAAAGAAATGTGAAAGGGCTGAGGGAGGGCATGGAAAAGGGTCAAGTGACTTTGGATGGGAGAAACCAGCTCAGGGACAGACTAGGACAAGCAGAGGAAAAGTGCCCAAACTTAGTGCCACTGAAGTTTGGTAACACCCCTCCCCTTTGTGTGCGCGGACTCAAACCCACAGACCAGCTGTTGGGAAGGGGGAGGCAGGGGGAGGAGGAGGACGGCAGGAGAACCAGCCTGGGAAGCTGGTGTGATGAGCGTTGCCATCCTTTTGTTGCGACACAGGACCGTGTAGCCCGAGGGCGGCATCGCAGCTGTCGGATCCCTTCGTCTGTGGTCGCCCTGCACAAGGCTGTTCATTTGTCAGGCTCAGCCCTAAAATAACATTTCAAGGCTTTCACCAGCCACAGAGTGGTCACATCCAAAATGTCTCTTTGTTTTGGCCCTCGTGTGCTAGACTTAAAACTGTGCCAGGCACACGAGGCAGCGTATGACATAAGCCAGTGATGCCCATGAGTGTGGTGGGGGTTAAACACACCGCAGGGCTGTGCTTGAGCCTCTTCCTCTATTCTGCTTATTTACTAATATAAATGTTGCTAAAGACCAGTTTACTGATGCTTTAACGAAGAATCCTCCTAATTATTCATTACTGACACAACCCTGGGTACTTGGTAGTTACTGGCCTGGTTTAAACTGGCCCATCAAATGAAGAAGGTATAGTTGCCCAACATATAGAAGCTTGGGCAAAACAGAGCAGAAATTGTATTCTCATCAGGAAGTCTGGTTGTTTCTACTGCTTTGATCATATATATATACACACATACATATACACACACAGAGAGATACATATATGATCATATATATGTGTAACAATTGTTAAATATTTTATAGATTGTTTATAGTATATAAAAATATGTATGTATGAAGAGGACAAATCAACCTTCTCATTTGAATCCTTTGCCTTTTTTTTCCTCCTGAGACTATGAGAGCTGTGTAGAAGGGATTGTGTTGTAAGCACAGTTCTAAACTGTAACACACAACCTTTCATGGCACCTTGGGCTCCAAGAGAAGGAAGGTTTCTGCAGGTGGGAAGAAGAGCTGGCTTTGCTGTATTTTTCTTGTTAAACTAGACTAGCACAGACATACAAACAGTGTTTTGGTACAGCAAGGAAAAGTCGCACTGGCTTGATTGAGATGCTGCTAAATGGGATGATAACCTTTTTATTTGATTATTTCTGAAATGAGAGATAGTGGTAATGCTTTCACATCTGAGGGAGACGTATAGTAAGACAAATGTAGAATTGCTGCTTCTCTGCTTGTTTCTGTGCATGTTCTGCATAGTCACTCTGTGTGTTCAGGGGAGCAGAAAACATTGCAACAGGAATTTCAGACTTCATTTTTCCCAACATACGGACTTGACCCTAATTCATTCTCTAGTTAATTAAAAGAACTCTTGCCAAAGTCACGTGGCAAATTGTGGTTACTTTCTGGGCATTTGACACTTGATGAAACATAACCACTCATTTTCTTTGGTTTATATCTTCAAATTTAAATTTTCAGCCGTGGTACAGAGGCAGACTGCAAGGCTATCGGCTCAAATAGAGTTAATGTGTTGTTGCTATTCTCAGTAATGCATTCTGACAAGAAAACCAATCATGGATCTACTTTAAAGAAATATTGGTATCTTGCTTGCTTGAAGGTCATTTTGACCTCCCTAGAAGACTTGCTATGCAAAAGCCAAATTTCTGTGTTCTCTGCCAGGAAACACACGGGCCAGAAAGAGTCAGTCTAATAGCAGTATCTGATATTTGCTAATAGGACACTCAACTGTCACCAGTACTTTCTAGCCTTTCCCCTGACCATTCAAAATTTACAATTTCTGACAATTTGGAAGTGAGCACAAAGGTTTTTACTCTTTTATTTCTACTTCTTCACATGGATATGTCTTTAGACTACCATTCACAGGCTAAAATCCTGGCTCAGGAAAGTCAAAATAGTGGATGACCACCAGAAGACCAGTATCTCCATCAAATTCTGTCCGAAGGTTGAACATTTTTTGTGTGTGTGTGTTTATGTGTGTGTGCATATGTATATATGTTTGTATATTGACATATGAATGAAAGATAATTTTTTTTTCATGTTCTTGAGGAAGGAATCTGCAGCCTTGTCCTCGAGGAAAGCCACTGAAAAGTGTAGTAACGAGTAGACTCCAGAGGATGATGCTTTCACACCATTTTAGACAATTAGAGCAAAAGAGACTCCATCTTCGTTTAAGAAAGTTTTGTTGCAGTTTAACCTAGGGGGAAGACATGGCAGCTAGCTGAACAGATCTCTAATGTTAAGGAGGATCTTAATAGCCAAGGAAGATCTTAATTGCCAAGGATCTTACTAATGTGAACTCTTTTTTCCCCAAAGTTGGCTTCATTACTGCAAATACGAATTTTTAAGTGAATGTACTACTTTGTCCCTAGGTCCTCTCTGGTGATAGAGACACATCTGGGAGATGTGTCAAACACAAATATCCTTCCTAAGGATCTCTGTGTCTACAGAACCAAAGCACCAGGCCTTCGGGCAAACAATCCTCAGTGCTCTCGGCATCCAGATGGTAACAGTTCATGTCTCCACATGATGGCACTGGATGTCAAGAGGACCGCAGGGTCTAGCCCTGTGAGGAATAAATTACTTTCATTAACCAGCAGTAGAAAGATAAGCTGTCTGCCATGCGACAAATAAATGCTAACCGTGCTTTAAAAATCTGAGATCTCCTGGTCAGTCATGAATCTGAACAGAAGAGCTCAGTAATAGTAATGAAAAAGTACATTTAGCTTTTTTTAATGTTAGTGGTGCAGTAACTGCTGCCTAAGATTTTGATGTATTTTGAAAATTGTTTCCTACTGGAAGTGTTGCCCCTGAAACAATACCTTGAACATAACTCAGGTGTCTATGCCCTCTCCTGTAGCTTGGAACCGAGGTCAACTACTTGTAAAAAGTACCCTTGCAGTTTGAGGGGAACATAGTAAAATCCTATTGAATTTTCTCTTAAATTGTTTGGAAATGCTCAGAAAGTAACTTTTGGTCAAAAGAGACATGAAAATACTGGAAGTATTTGGGCAAATAATTTCAATCTGGTCATGGAGGTTTTCTTATGAGTAAAATTGGCTTTTTAGTTAGTTTTGCTTTATAGCTAAACAAACTGAAAAACTCTGATTAAAAACCACAAAAAGATCGTTTCCCCAAGATGGTGTAATTTCCCACCTCTAGGAAATCTCCCAATCTTTTATCCTTCCTTCCATGAAGGAATCTTTTCCTGTAGATGTTTGTTCAACTGAAACATTCATCTCTTTTCAAGGCCTCAGAAACGTTTTTGTTTCTTTTTTTTCTTCTTGGCTTTTTTTTTTTATTGGGGGATGGGGGGTGGATTTTTAGCATGTAGTTCCAAAGAAATAAAAACACATTGGATCAACAGTGGTACACAGGTATTTTTAAGTTAAAAAATTAATTAAAAATAGCTACCTCCTTTTAGATCCCTAGGTAATTTAAATGCATACAAAATCAGGGGAGCATAACTAATCTACAGCAACTGAGTATTTAGACCATTGTTTCAGGCTTCTGGAGAAAATATTGGAAATAATGCTTGTTCACTGGAAGGTCTTAAATAGAGGCTGTAGCAGATAAAATTCATGCCAATTACTTCCACTAACCATATTTATCTGTACCACTTTCTTTTCCATCTCTTGACTCCAAAGTGCTATAACAATGTCAGCCTCACTACATTGACAGTGCTTCTCCTGTAAGTCAAATAATATGCAAAAATTTGCAAAACTCTCCTCTCTCTTACACAACAGAGACTTTCTATGCTTAGATTTTGAACTAGATGGAAAAGAAATTATCCTCAGCTTTCAGAATTTTTAAGAAATACGTATGGGAAAAGGCGAGTCTATTTATCATCTCAGTGTTGTGGCTGCTTGCATAGACATTTAGATAGATAGTGTGCATTTAGCTTGCAGATAGTCCATTCATTTTACTTGACTAGATGTATCTGGTAATATTATTCAGAGCTTAGTCATCAGCCTAGGCTAATTATTTCGCTGTTAATAAAAGAGTAAATGTCAGGTAATTTTCTGTTCCTGTTAACCCCATGCCTATTCCTGCTCAGGAATGTACACTTTGATACAAAACTTCCACTTCCTCCAGTGTGGACTGGGACTCTTGGGAAACAACACAAAAATTAGCATTTCAGACGCTATCGTCTGTGGCATTTACTCCCATCCTGTCACTGCCATGGAAATACAAGCTATGGTTAACAAACAGTCACAATACAGTCATTGAACAAGAGGAAACACCTGGATGCAAGCACAGCCGGCAAGGAAACACGCGGTTCTTGCCCATTCCAGGCAAATGCTGAGAGGCTGCCTGATCCCAGAGTGGCTGTGAGGAAACCCTATTCCTAACACCATCCTTACGGGAAAAATGCCAGTGATCATGCACTTGAGAGTGGATCTCTCCAGATGGAGCACCCATGCTGAGCACACACAATTTAATCACATGCCAAACTGGGGCTTTTTTTCTTTTTTTTTTTTTTTTTTAATCTATTCATGTGTCCTTGGTGGTATGCCAAGGAGGGGAGCTACAGGGAGGATGGGAGTCACATCCTATCCTAGCGCTTTTTTTCAAGTGTCAGAATTTCATGTTGTCTTGAATGGGCATGAAAACTAAAAAGTCTGCAATACTTTATAGATGGAAGTTCTGGGAGAAAAATACACTTCACAGCAATCTTCCAAAATAAAAGTAAGCAAAATACATGAAGACAGGTGAAATTTGCTATATATTTTCTATGTTGTCAGATTTTTGTACCTTAAATTATTTGCTCTACTGCTGGTTCTAAGTCTATACTAACAAACCTGTATATCCCCTGTCACTTTCTTTCAGCCCTGAAACAATTTCACAAAGAAGTTATCCTACTCCCTTTTGGATATTTCTTCACAGTTTGTCATTAGAAATTGAGTCATATGAGTACTGGTAAGAAATGCTAAATAAGGGAGCAATAGTATTCCAATACTTTGAAATAGGGAAATATGAAGATGAAATAGTTTTCACAGAATTTTAAAACAAAATAAACAGATATGCAACCCCAAAATGTCTGTATTTATCATGTTCATATGGCAGAATTTTTGATCTCTCATTCATTGATTGCAATAATGAGTATAACATTAGAATGCACTAATCTGCATCTCATTATAAAATTTTATATTAGCTCACTTTTAACATGTTAAAATTATGACAGTCTGAATTTCAACCAATTTTGTAGGTAAAACTGGAGAAATCAGACTAATTAGTTTGTAAAGCAGGGGCACCTAGGATAGACTGCGGGAACTAGAAAAGACAGCTCTCTCCTGATGCTGAAGTTCTGCTTACATTTCTATATTAAATTAGAACCATGTTTTCCTGCAGTCATCTTGTGTTCTTCCAGAGCTGCATGGACATTCTGAGGAAGTAACAAATAACAAAATATCAGTGTAGAATCATAGAATAGTTTGAGTTGGAAGGCACCTTTAAAGGTCATCTAGTCCAACCCCGCAGCTGACAAGACTTACTGCACAGCTTTTTCTGATTCCTCATTTAACATTTTTCCCTGCAGATATCAGTAAGGAATAATTTTATTATTCAAGTAAACATCTGAACAAGCTTTTGGTGCTGGGCTCACCCATAACCAGCAAGGGCTCATCTGCGATCTCTAGAGATGGATAGCCGTATAATGGGACACCAAGAACCTAATTTAAGTGTTCTAAGTCGTTATCTGGAGTACATGTACTCATCCTATGATCAGATACATACTTCCAGGTGTTTCCTTTCACTTGTTAGTCAATTCTCAGATTCAAACAGAAGTATTTATTTGTCTTGTGTGCATAGCAGGGGTCTCTCTTCTAAAATTGAATCCCATTTCAGTTACTTGTGTCCTCAGGTTTTCTCACTTCCTATATGACATTTTATTCCCTCTTCACAAGTATCTTTGTGCTCTGCCTCTCCTATTAATTCTTACTGTCTCTCATATGTGGACTGGAGAAGAAATGCTACTAGTACTAGCATGCTCCATTATTCCTAGGGCTAATATCCAGTTTTATTCTTCATCAAATGTTATGTCAGCAAAAGGCCATTTCACTTGTACTTGCCTTTGGTAACAGCATAAGCTGAAAACAGGAGATAACTTTAGATTATTTCTTAGTTCTTCTTCCAGGTCTCTCAGCTTGGTTTGAGCGACTTAAGAACTCAGAGAGTCCATCCATTGAGAAGATACAGCTTACCACCAGCCTTCTCTCAAGGATCCAAACACAGAGCAACCTACTGACCTTTGTTCTGTTGTCCTACTTTTGTTATTTTCCTCAAAGGAGGGAATCACTTCTCTGGGAGATAACCCGAATCTTCTCTTTGTCCATCCTCCACAACATACTTGCACTTGACACATTCTTCCCTAGCAGCAGGCCTTTAACAACGTCATTTTTCAGAAGGTCATTCTGTGGTGCGGTCTCTCTTGATCTTTTGCATGCCCAGTTCCTCTTTTCTTGAGCTCTAATCTGTGTTTTGTCAAGATTTTCTTCCTTTCTTTTCTCCCTTCATGCATAGTTTTCTGTCAGTTCCTGCTCCTTTCTTAAGGGACCAGTAAACCTGTTTCCCTGCTTTGCTTGTTCTTTTATTTTTCTTTGGATTTGCAATCAGTTTTCTCTCAAAAGTTATTTTCTATGTTTATTCCTGAATACTGAATCGACAGTTGTCTGCAGATGAGAGGATGTCTGTGTACTTATTTCATAATTTTCTTCATCACATCTTCAAGCCCATGTCCAGTTTACTATTGTCTCCAGCTATATTTGTGGTCACACTTGAGCCTATGAGTTTCAATACGCTTATGTGGAAAACCAGTTTTATCAGGTACCTGTTTAAGGTTGACATAAGTCCTGCATCCAATTAACTTCTTTGTCTTGTGCTACCTTAGCAGTCCTTACTGGGGCTTTTGTCCCTAACTCCCAAGAAACGATGACATTTTCTTTAAAGGCAGTACTCTTCTGGAAGTACATTTTCAAAATCATATTGAATGAGTCCAAAAGGTATTTTCTTTTATATTGTTACTTTTAATCATAAGGACACTGGGAAAACAGAGAACCTATCCACAGATGTCCAGTGGATAACTTAGCAGAAAAAACACAGCCTTTTTCATCAGAGCATTACAACTGTACCTTAAAGTCAGGCAGTCAGTCAGTCAGAGGTTCAGTGATTCACGGTAAGTAGTACACAGCTCTTGTTTAAACGTTTGTGTGAAGCTTGCATGTGTACTATAAAGGACATCGGATCAAAGCACTTCCAAACCAACTTACATCTGAAGAAGCGGCGTAAGACAGTTTCACAATGTAGTGTCTGTGTTTCCTGGTGGGCAAGGACAGCTATGACAGTGATTTATGATGCTGCTCCTCTGAAAACCAACTGAGCCCCAGGACTGCCAAATTAGATTAAGGTGCAAAAAGAAGCTCTCAAAACAAGGTCATGTGGTTTCCCTCTGTGTGAGTCAGAACACCACTTGAGAGCCTCCAGCTACTCAAAAACTTGCCTGCTTTTCTTTCTCAGCAAGCTAAAACAATGCTGCCAACTCCTGCAATTTAATTATGGCTATTTGATGTTTTACTTAAAGCCCAGTTCCTATTGGTATGTGACCATATGAGAACTTCAGCTTCCACTTAGAGAAAAATGAAGATTCTAGCCATCAAAATGGGGAAATTAGCAGGCAAGCGGGATCCAAATGCGCAGAACCAGCTCACAAAATGGAAGAGGAGGAGAAGAAGCAGCATTCTTTGTTGAACGTTAGACAAACATCTGACAGAATAATTTTGGTGTAATTAGTTTTGCCTTAAGAAAATCTCATGTTGGCTTCAAATTGTGGAACTGAAAAGACATCAATTTCAAGTTTTGTTTGTAATTACAGGAATAGGCTGTGAATGGGACAATGAGATTTGCATCCCTATTTTTATGTTTTAAAGAAGATGTCATGTTGGTATTTTTAGTGAAAAAATATGAAAGCTTTTTTGAGAATTTTCAGAGAAATGCGTTTCACTGGAAAATGCAGTATCTGCAGGGTCAAAATTCTCTCCAGAAAAACCAAATTCTCCTGAAATAAAAGTAAATTCAGAGACATTTGATTTTTTTTGCATCGTTTTACAGTTTCTCTTTATAAATATTTGCCGAAACAGAGTCTCCTTCCCTTCTTACTGAAGAGGCCTTCTCTCTGTAACATTTTGCTAAGTTCATGTGCAGAAAAATGAGACACTTCAAGTCTACCAAGAAACCTGCACAGCAGGTTTTTCTGAACTGGAACCGAAAAACAACCAAAGAGAATGTAATAATGTGCCCTCTCAATTGTGATAAAGAATTGGGCGAAACTTAAAGATACTAAGTTTAAGGCAAAGAGAAAATATTTTATGAGCATTTAGAATTCACTGAAATGAAAGACACTTAGGCAAGCGACATAGCAGGGGAAACAGCAGAAATAGGTGGTTTTCCGTCTGTTTCTGATATCGACAGCCATTGCAGCCGTGGTGTAGCAAGGTTGTATTTCGCGGTGTGAAAGGGCATCGCCTTGCTAAAAAGCAGCGAGTCTTAGCGCGGGTCGAGTGCAACCAGCGCGCGGTAGCCGTACGAGCTCCCTCGGTGCTCCGGCACCGCTGCGAGGTGAGCGGTGGCGTCGGCGCCGCGCAGGCACCCGCATCACCTCACAAACGGGAGCGCAGCGCTGGCGAGCAGACAGCGGGTTGGTTCTTTGGGAGGATGGCTGCTCTCTGTCGAGCTAGGGTGACTCGAAGAAAATGACTCAGGTGCAGCTGTTTTGCACAGATTCCCTGCTGGTGATGTAGCTTAAGAGGGTGCTGAGGTGCCTCCGTTGGCTGGGAGCAGATGCAGCCGTGAGCGGTAAAACCCTGCAGAGGACAGCAGCTTCGTTAATGCCTTCTGATGGGACCTGCGTCAGGCAGCGCTTCTGAGATGGCAGCGCGGGTGGGGTAGCAGGGTGAGACAAGGAGGTCTACGCACACAGATTTTCATAGGGAAAAAATGGAAAGGAAGATTAATAGGTTTGTTGTTTTGAAGGAGTAATTGCAAAACCATTGGAGGGATGATGGCAGAGCATGTAGACTGCTCAGAGGAGGGGAGAAGCACTGCCTTTTAATGTGCTTTGGGTCTGGGAGTAGAGGCTCTGATACGTGACCAGGCACAGCTAAGCAAGTTGTGAGTTTCCTTGCTCACCCCTTCAAAATGAAGTATTTAAAATAATTTCTGTTATTTGAAAAAAGACTAAATTTGTCAAATAAACTGGCTGACTCGCATTAACAGCAATCTTGGCTGCCGAGAGATTCATGCTATTAGCTGCACTGTACGTAGCCCAATTAAAATTCTCTTTTCAATAAAAAAGCAGAGGTCTCTATTTGAAGTCACATGAGGATTTTTGCGCAATATCTCATTTGTCTTGCTGTTTTCTGGCAGTAAAGGACTGAAATAGAGCTAATGAATCAACATTAACTTTTTTCATCCCCATTGGGTATCCCACCAAAACCAGAGCAAAGTTACCTTGATAGGCAATGGGAGCAATATTGTCATACCACTGCAAGCCTGAGAGACAAAAGCTTGCAGGCTCCAATTCTGTTAAGCCAGCTTCTTTCATAAGCTCCACAACTGTTTCAATATTCTTTTGTATCTTAGGTTTAAATGTAATTCGTGTTAAGTGTGGTTTTATCATCTGGAAAGCCTTAAGGGCTACAAAGGTCTAATGTCGTCAGAAAGCTCTACTGATAAATGCTTGTGCTTTTGAAGACTGTGCTCCTGAAGGCAACGAAACACTCTTTTGATAGTGTTTTCACTGTTCATTGCTGCAAGCTGCAGTTAGAAATCACCTCAGTACCCTTCTCATGCCTGCCTTTAAGAAGACTGCAGTCTGCCTTTCACAAGGCTGAAGATGCTAGAAGTTGGCTTTTGAAATACTGTACCATGCAGTGGTTGAGATCAATCAGAACAATTTAAGACTCTTGAAAAGATTTTTAAAACATTGTGGATATTTTTGCAGCTTTATCCTCTGTAATGAAATCTCCCAGAACAAGACTTGTTGTCCCTCTCTTTTTTCCTTTGTTTTTAATCTTTGACATATCAGATGTATCAAATTAATTAGAGAATCACAAGAATAGCCCAGGAAAGGACCTCAAAAGCTCATCTGGTCCAATCTTTTGTGGGAGAGAGAGCACCGATGAGATGATCCAGCACCCTGTCCAATCACATCTTGAAAATCTCCAGCAATGGGAACTCCACCACATCCCTGGGGAGGTTGTTCCAGTGATTGATTGTTCTCACTGTAAAAAATGTCTTTTTTATTTCAAGATAAAATGGTTTCCATTTCTTATTTAAGTAATTTAAGGCTAGAGAACATGAGGAAGACCTTTGAATATTCCTTTTATTTTTCTTTAAATGGATAAAGTATCATTCTGGGGCTTTAGATTTAGCACATCATTTTAAATTCAAAAACACCACAATCCTATTTTTCACTCCGCAGGTATGTGATAGAGAAGCCACTTCCCAAGACTCTGGCACTGGAGTTTTCCCTTCAGTTTTGTTACTTGTGACCTTACAGTGGGAATATAAGAAAAATGGGGCCTCTAGGAAAAGGTGAGTTTCCATCTTCTTATTCTCCTGCATGATAGTGGACGTACAGACAACTCCACCAGGACCAGGGCATTTCACAGCTGGCGGTGTGACTGCTGGTTCTGACAGGAGGTACACAAATGGTGTGGAGAAGCGTGGCTATGGATGGGTGGGAGTCTTGCAGTTTGCCCTAGTAATTCTGCTCCTTTACCAGAAAAAAGTCTTCAGTGTATGGCATGATTACAATATGAATACCTTAATATATATTTGTGTTTGTATGTATGCACGCATCCTGTTAGCTAGAGTTTTCTTGTGGCTTCTTCCCCAGCATTCTGGTACTTAGAATACTCCTGTCCCTTCCTTTCAGTCGTTAGACTCTTCTCTTGCTCTCATGCACGCTTAACTGAAACCATGGTTTTGCATGGGGGAAGGACAGTTGGTTAACTGTCCTTCAGATCTTCTCCCTCTTCAGCCTTCTTTCCTACAGCTTCTTCCTATCTCCTCCTACAGCCTATTTTCACCTCCCTTCACACATGCAACCTAACTGTGAACTGCTGGAATCACCCCAGTCCATCTGTAACCAGCTCCCTTTCATCCTTGATCTATCGCGGTCCTGCTGCATATCTGCTCCTCGAGGTAACCACAGCAGTGGCACACCCATGGATCCTCCCATCTGTTTTATCTCTTCCTTTGTCTGTCTCCAAGGAGAGGTGACTGCATAGTCATTTTCCTCCCCAGCTTAGGATGCAGTTTCAACCTGTGGCTAAGACAATCTAATAATAAGCTGCTGCTGAAAGAGGCAGTCCTGCTCCTCTGACTTCAGGTTCCCCCCTCTGTGCCCATCTCTCTCGAGATGCTAACTGATCTGATGAGAACTTTTTTTCTTACCTTCTTTTTTTTATTCCCCAGATGGATTTTCCATACCTGGTTTATGCTGTAGTTGCACAACTGCTCCGTCTGATGCAAAGGGAGAGGTGGCAACCTTTGGGTCTGGAAGATGGGGTGGGGATGAGTTTGCCCCTTTTTTGCACTTAGCTCACACACTGACTTTGCTGCAGTGTGAAAAGTCTCTCCTGAAGTGAGAAGTTGGCTACAGATGAATGGCTGGCTACAGATTTTCCCAGGAGAAAAGGTCATCAGTTCCCCATGCCTGGTGGCTGTGGTGGAAGAAAGTACTAAGTGATATGGACAACCCAGACCAGACAGTAGGAGGGAGTGGAAAGGAGGAGCGTTAACCTCCTTTCACAGCTGGCTGTCCAAAAGCAGTTACAATAACTTAGATTCCATTTGTGATTTTGGTAATTTTTCATTACTGCTTCAAAGCAAAAAGACTGAAAAAATACTGTCATTTGTGTTCATTGCTGATTTTTTAAAAACCATCTTAAACAAAGTCAAGGCTATGTAACCAATCGCTTTTCAAAAGAGGAAGGAATGTAAATAGGTTTTATTGATGTATTAACAGTTATAATACGATTCAAGTTAAAGGTTATGAATTTTTAGGCGTATGTCTATCAGTAAATGACAAATTTATTGACATGAAAAAATGTAGTAGTATGTAGGGAGCCTTTCATGCTTTTGAAGTGTCTTTTTCAATGTACATTTGAGGACCTGGCATACTTTCACTTTGTTTGTCACAGTTCAAGAGCATGCTACCTTTTGTATAGAATGCTTATTTTAATTAATGTGTTAAGGGTTTTTCAAAGCAAACCCGTTACATTTGTTACTACCTTTTAAAATAGGATTAAATCAATTGCCCCAATCATGAAAATTGTGAATGTATCTTGAATGTAAATTAACAGAAGTGTTAAGTAACTCTATTGTCTGTGTGTTTCTCTTTATGTGGGCTCACATCCTTTTAGCTTTAATTAAGGAAACTAATTTTATTTTTGGAAGATTATAAATTCCACAAGACAGAGCAGTAAGAGGTAGCATTACAATATGCTAGTTATTATGCTTTTTGGAAAAGAACATTGCATAACTAATCTTTTGTCACATGAAATCATTACGCTCACATTTGAAATGGATTGTTTTCAGCCTTTGTGCAACTAGTTTTCTCTTACATTAAAGAACTGCTTTTATGAACATTTACTTTAGTACCTGATATTATATTCTGTTGTTTTCTGATGCAAATATATAACATTTTTGTATAATATTAGATAAAGGACAACATTTAGCGGTGGGGAAAAAAGTTCCATTTTGCCTGTGCCAGTGTGACCTGTTGCGCTGCTGGGTGTGTAAAACATTCATTATGGAATTTCTGTGGTTTCTACTGAAAAAAGCGCTGTCACCTTTGGCATTTCTGGGTTGGCCAGAAGGATGACAATCATTCCTTTCAGGCCTTAATTTAACCAAGACACTGGATAAGAATCACTTGGGCGTTGCCAGCTTCCTCGGCTGGAATTCTTTAGCACATTGTATAGAAATGTTAACTGTATGGGTTTATTTAAGGGATCTACCTCTTCCTTTCATGACACACTCTTAAAGGATGACATCATTGTGAGAAAGGGCAGCTTTTGTAACGGAAGCAGGATTCTTGAAAGGGAAAAACATACTCATGATCCCAAATGGCTCTCAAGGTCAGCAGTTGTATCACTGGTACACTCAACCTCCCTGCTGAGACAATCCTGTCTCACTTCTCAGCAGTAGCTCTCAGTTCTGCAAAGTTATTGAAAATCAGGACAAAATCAAACAGCAAGAATGCCAGCATCCTGCTCATTAAACTCCTACACGTCTCTTCACGCTCATTATTCCAAAGCTCTTTATGTTACTCCGAGATGACTTTTAATGCAAGCCAGCTAATGTGGGAATGGGAATGTTAGTTAGAGTTTATAATTTCTTAAACAATAAAATCTGCTCAGTGATATTACTCTTTTTTTTTAATGACATTTAGCCATAAAATGTGCCTTGACTGACATTACTGAACTGCATTATACAAAATCACAATTCCTATATAATTCAGTGATGTCTTTTGGAAGGCAGACTAATAAAATCTCTTAATCTTCAGCATTATAGTAGTAAAATTGCACATTGCTTGTTTAATGACTAATAAACCTATGGATTAAAAATAGGACTATTTCTTCTATCTTTACATGAGAGCACTTTTATTTTGCTGTGTCCATGCAAGGTATAAGTTTAAATCAATGTTTTTCTGGAGCTGCCAGTCACAAGGTATTTAGTACTTTCTTAGGTGCAGACATTATCTGAATTTTGCACAGCTGCCTGCATAAATCAAGTATAGGAAGAGAAGCAGAAGTTTTTACAAACCTTTATGTTTTGGCAGCAGAAGTGCTGTTGTGTTATGTTAGGTGTCACATCTAGGCTGCATTAAGACAAATTTGGGAAGTAGAGAAAAATGCAAAGAAAGTAAATTAAATTTGAAAACTTGGCTCTTTATGATGAATTATGTGAATTATGTTGAGGATTTTTCTCTTTTTTGGTATTGCTACAGTGCACACTGAAGAATACAAATGAAGGAAAAATAAATCAGTATTAGTGCACTATAATTTGCAAACACAGCTTCTGAGGTACTAGGGAACAAAGAGTTAGTGCGTTGAATGCCACCTTAAGACGATGGCGTATGGCACTTCATAGGTATTGCACTGCACTCTGCAGCGGCTGATATAATATGACTTTTCTGTCAGACAAATGAATATTTTACCCTTCCCACCATTTTATCCTTCCCACATTGCCTTGGCAATGGCAGATACTTGCTGTCCAGGCTGAGGGACCCTTTAGAAATGCTCCAGGTTTTTATTGTTTTCAGTTTCACTTGGTCCCACAAAAACAGTTTTGACGTGGCAAACCGAACACATATAGGAGAGATCAAGTGAATGCTGTGGAAAATGCTGGCTAATATTTGCATCACAGAGATGAAACTCCAGTGTAGAAGTGTGCTAAATAGCCAAGGCAGTGAAACAGGTTGTGCCATGTCTTCTGAGGTTACGATCGGGGAGCCACTAGTGCTCCAGATAGTTTTACTAATAGGAAGTTAGGAGTCATGTTGCTTGCCTACTGCCCTCAGAAAATGTCTAAACTATGTTGTTGTTTTGAATGGTGTATGTTAAGGAGGATATTCATGCATCCTCGCGTGCCTGCCAAAGAAAACTTCCCCATGCATGCACGAAACAAGAAAAGCAATGGCATTGCCCTGAACCAGTTACCAGTTGACTCAGAGGGGGCATGCGAGCGGGTTTGCTTTGCAAAATTTCTTTTGTGGTGGAGGTGAGGGAGTGCAAGTGGTAGCGCTGCAAGCCCTGGAAGGAAGAGCCGGGATGGGAACCTCTGTGTTCCCCGACAAATGCCTGATCTGACTCTGTGCCTGCAGTCAGGACGTTCACGGCACCTGCCAGAATTGGCTCGTGCTTCCAGCCAAAGGCACATCACCGGGAACGATGCCTCCAGATGTTGGTGGCAATTAAAGCCACCTGCAAGGTGAAAAAAAGATTCAGTGTGTTAAGCAACTTAACCTGTTGGTTTGACCTGTGGGCCAAACATACCTGGCCTGGGGGAGAAGAGGAAGGCTCTGCTGGTCTCTGAACGCTGCCAAATCGGCCTACATCTTTCTCCTTTTGGCTTTATCTCTACCACTTGACACAGAAAGTCAGGTCTTGGCATTGGCTATGAGGGTTAGGGGAGCTGTGGAAAAACATCTGAGAGAGCAGCCTCTGCAGGAAAAAGCAAGTTTGCATGGTCCTTTCCTGTCTGCGTAAGCATGGTGGCCAAGGACCTGCAAGTGGGATACCTGCTACTGAGTATGTGGCACACCGCTGCTCGTACAACAAGTGGGCTGCAGCATTTCAGGGACCCCATTTGCCTCCCAAGAGTAAGTAGGTAACACATCTGTGAGTAGACAAAAATAGAAGCACACTAAAAAGTTGGCAGGAGTGTCTACTTGTGTCGCAGTGCATGTCTTGGGGTTGCATTTATAGTTTTTAATCAAAATTTGGTTGTTTCCTGAAAGGCTGTCTTTATCTACACTTTTTGAAATGGATATAGATTTTGGAACTGAAGCACATCTAAATATTAAAAATATTTATCTTTGAGTCTCCTTTTTCAAAAAGTTGTTAAGAGTAAAACACAGCTTTATAGCAAAACAAGTCAAGGCTATGGAAAATATTTTAATGATATTGGCTGAGAAAACTTTCTTTGAAGAGTACTAAGGAACTTTCCTACTAAATAGCTGGAGATGCAAATTCATCCTGTTACTAGTGCTGTGGGAAATCACCTGAAATACCAATGTATTTCTGATATTTATTTCAGAATTTTACATTATTTCAATTCAAAAACATATATGAAACATACTATTTTCAAATCAAATAAGAATGTAGAAGTTGATGCACTCATTGCAAGTCTTACAAGAATTGACCCTATAGCATCTGTTAAACCTGAAAGTCATACCCAAAAGCTTTTGCTGCCTAAAACAACATTAAGGGGACTATAGGGATCTAACTCTGAAACTGAGATACAAAACACTCCCTGGCTAATAACTGCTTGAACTTACTAGGCTGTCCTCCTCTCTTCCCTCTCTGACCAACTTGGTTACAGACACCTCAGGGCTTTTCCACTTAATTCCTGGCTCCTGCTTTAATTTTACTGGGACCAGATCCTAGCAAAAAGCACTGCGTATGTCTCCTCTGGGGTCCAACTCACACAATGTGGCAGCAGTTTCCAGCTTTTTTATATGTTACCCAGGTGGTTCCCAGGATTATATCTGATTTTTTTTTTTTCATCTAATGGCTACTTAATATAAAATGCATATAGAGTGATAGGAGCAAACCTCCCCTTCTGTGGGAGTTCCCTCATTGCCAGATTACAAATTCTCGCTGTTACGATCTGTCTTCCTGTAAGAAATTAGTAATTCCTTCTTTTCTTGCAGACTTGCTTAGTTTTTTGGAGTTGAGAAGATGACAACTTGTATCACAATGAGAATTGTTTAAAGGGAAGTATGTGATGAAGGATTTCTTCATGACCAAGAAGGTACACCCCAGAAAGCACACCAGCTTGCCTGGATCACAGAGCAGTGGTGCTGCAGTAATCTGCTACTGAGTCTGTAAGAGAACTTAAATGCAAATTATAAAGCTTCTGTCTGATGTTATGAAATCCCTATGCCAGAAATCTGCTGGGAATGTAATCGAGCCTCTTTTGTCAAGTCTTGTCATGAATCTCCCAGACAAGGAGGCATTACTAAACCTTGTCAATTATCCTTCCAGAAGTTGCTTGCTATAGCAGTGGGGTGGATCAAATCTAGCTGTGCGGAGTTCAGGTGCAGAAAGTGGAAAATCCCCAAGGAATTAAAAAGGGAAATTACAAGCGGGGTCTTCAAAGTCACAGAAAGAGATGATGATGGGACCAGGGGAGGTGTAGGAAGGGGCCCTCGAACAGTCTTTTTGAAGCTTGTCTAGAGGAATAGATCCTGAGGGACGCGGAGGGTGCAGAGCACAAGGTGAGACTGACTTGTGCCCGTGCATGCAAAGAACAAGGAGCTGAAAAATCCTTCCGGAAGTGTCTTCCTGCAGAGACAGAGCTATACCCTGATGTGATCATAACGCATTCATATGGCAGACTGCCCCGTGGTTTGTACTGAGGTGTATACTTGTGTAACTGCTCTGCAAAGAAACATGCTGGCGACTGAAATAGTCACCGTTGCACAGAATATTTGGGTGTGCCAAGCCTACGTGCCTGCATAGTCCTTGTTACCTGCTTAGCCTGCAAAGGACAAGGTGCTGAGGAAGCCCTGCATGGAGGTTTTTATGTGAGAGCAAGAGGAGGTGCTTTCCTCCTTCTTTATAGTTGTTTAAAGCATAAAAAGCCAGGCTGTGAATGGGTTTAAACAGACCACCCCCAGGGTGCATAGAAATCTCTGGTTGTCTGCATGGGTGTCCACAAAATGACCATCTCTGCATTGTGGTAATCTTGGTAGCAGCTTTGCATCATCTCTGCAAGCGTATTTTGTCCTATTACATGCACAAAACCATGGTCCCACGCTCCACAGCATTGACCCTGCCAACCACAATGAGGTTGGCAGGGTTAATGTTTTAAAATAGAGGATGCTTCCAAGGGAAATCCTCAAGAGGCAGAGAAAGGAAGACAATTCTTGTGAGCATCAAATCCATTGTCCATACCAGAAAACTGAAGGAAATATGAAGAAAATAATATTCCATATTCTTTTTTTAGTCTATGGAGATATGTGATATCTGAAAACTGAAGTTCCCTGTAAGAGATCAAAACAAATGACATTCTGTCACCCTAAAATGATTTGGGGTCTCCGTGTGTGTGTGTGTATATGTGTCTGCTTGTTTTCAAGCAGAAACTCTCAGGAAAAAAAAAAAAAACCCTTACATTTTTTAATCAGCCTATCTGACTGACATTCTAAAACTGACTTCATTTTTCTCATGGGAAAGGAAAAGAGGAACCTTCCCTCAACATAAAAAGCAACTATATCAAGGGCAGCTTTAATACATGGAAACAAGTACAACTCCCAGGGCAAAAATCCCTAGATGTAAATTCAGAAGTTAAGCAGTAAATGTTACTGACTATATCCTCTCCCATTGCATGGTCTGTTTATTTTCTGAAGAAAGTACACAATTGGTGTTCATATAATCCCTTACATTTTAAAAAGTGTAAGGGATTAATGTATTTGGCTGAAAATCACAAATTGCAATCAATATTCAGATTGACTGATAAAAGGAATGTTAATTGGTGTTAAAAAGATAGATTACTGACAACAATCAATAGAGGAGAGAAGCACTAGCAGATTATAGGTCTGATTTTGCAAAGGTATGGGAATACCCTGTGGGATTTTTTGGCTGTTTTTTTTTGGTACACCTTTCGAATGTTAATGTTCTACTGAAGATGGTTTCAGACAGGCTGCGAGGCGACTGACTGCTGTACTCAGCCAAGCAGAATCCATTGAAGAGTTGCTGAGGCAGAACTGAAATTACAGCCTCACTTTAAAAAAATGACAGTATTGTCAGCTAATTACTTTTAACACACAAATAGGATTTTCATTCGCGTTTGTGGGTTTTTTTTGTGTAAAATTCTAAGTCTTCAAAAGGCAGATTTTGAACTTGGGTATGCACCGGTTCCTTGGCAGTCCCTGATCCTTTATGCTTAGAAATACAAGAAGAATGGAAACCAAGGATCCTTGTAACTACCTGTAACTGCTGCAGTGGGAAATGGGTCAAGTTCCCTCTCGACTAGATGAAGGTATTTGTTTCACAAAAATTGATTGTCTAATTTTCTTCATTTATTTAATAAAGTTATAACATTTATATTGCTTATACCTGACTAATATTGTCTATTATGTCTAACATTGTAGGACATTGTAGACTTAAAAGTAACAAAAATTACATTAATGTATACTGATGATATTGTTGTATATTCCCTGTTTACTTTCTTCATCTTTTACTGATGCCAGAAAGAGTACTATAAAATCCATTTCTTGTCATTTTGAGCTGAAAATATTTTTTGGTAAGGATTTATGACAGTTAAGGCAACAAATTTTCAACTTGCTGATTCATGTAGGATCCAGCCTATAAGGATATTAGCCATGTTATTAAAAGGTTTCACATTTTTTGTTATTTTATTACCACTACACATTTAAGATATTTTCCATGGAGAAGGGTTGCAAGACTGATGCTTCTGTCCCTGTACACTCTCTTTTTAAAGAAGAGTGTATACAGAGGGAAGAAAACAGTCTGTTGGGTGTATATTTCAAGCCATTGCACAGATGATGGTGTAAATATACTGATGTTCCACAGCTTCATACCTTCAGTTCTTCACAAGTAGTATCTCATAAAGCTAGCAATTACTGTAGCAAAGGTAGGGAGTGATTCAAGCTTTTAGAATAACTTTGACCTTTTTTGTGTATAAATCACCCTGACAGAGCTTATGTAGAGGAATTCAAAATATTATGTGTGCACATGAACACATTAAAGGTGAGCTTGCATTTTAAACATTCTATGGTGCATTAAAGTGAAGTGCATGATATTGGAGAGAGTCTACAAGAAAAAAGAACAGATCGCTTTCTAGCATTGTTTTATTGCTAAAATTAACCCCATCAACTTGCTTTAACAATGTCAATAGCTGAATGGTGCACCAAGGGGCTCCTTTTGCACACAAAGATCTGTCCTTAAGAGCTGTTGAGAGATGATCAGAGTATGTGCCTGCAGGGGAAGGGCAATGCCAGCTTGATATCAAATTTGTCAGAAGGAAAGGATGAAGTATAGGTGAAAAGGGCATTGTTAATATACCCCTTTAGACTGTGCAGCAAACAGCAGTACAGAATACAGTATGAAGGAACGTAAGACACATTTGGCTACAAAAGAAGGGCACATGTAATTTAATTTGTTAGCCTGGTGCTTTTTGAAATCAAATTTTGTTTATTTAAGGTAGGTTTAAAATGCCAGTCACAGCAACTGAGCTGTGAGTGCATGGAAATATCTTTGCTCAAATAGTTTGTGTACAGATGTTTGAGCCTGAAGAAACTTGCCGTGTGTTTTCGTAGCTAAGGAAGTGAGTAATCAGTGAAACTAGTATGGGTGGTATAGGAAAATCATGCACATGGTCTTGGCACAGCTGTGTGCTTGCTACATTCCATGAGATATTTCATAATGGAAAACCAATTGCTCCACTAATATAGGATACCTGCATATCAGGCATACATTGTGAAGCATCCAGTGAAGTCACACGACCTTGCAGATTAGGCTACTAAATCTCGAGTGAGCAAGAAGGGTGAAAGAAAATCCCTGGGTGTTCACATAAAGGGGAGAGGAATATATCCTCTTTAATGAGTTTAAATGTCTTGATGTTTAATGTCTTGATGTTTAATGTCTTGATGTGTTTATTGCTTAATTGTAATTTTATCAATCAAATTTTACAAGGTCAAAAGTGTGAGTGGGCAAGATGGCAATTAAGTCAGCAGAACTGTATAGCTAGCTGCAGTAGCAGGAAATTTGGCCTCGTGTCTAGTTAGCAAGGCTGCAAGCCCCTGTGACTCAAATGATTTTCTGCTGGTCAAATTCCTCCTTTGAAATTGCTTGTTTGAGAGGCTTTTCTATTTGTTTTATGTGATTTACAGAAAACATTGTGCAATCAACGATCTGTCAGGAAATAACAATACACAGATGCTGCCACTCTATATGTTTCATTGTTAATGTTTTTAATTAAAATATTTGCTTTACATCCATGCACACATAGATTGTGTATATCACGGATGTCATCCATTCAGTCTGGATGTCTTCAATAGTTTCTTGAGTTACCAGTTCCTCTGTATTTTGAAAGACAAAGGGCCAGCAATCCTAATCTGTGTGTACCTCCGACTATATTGGAACAATTTATGGCAACTGAAGGTCAGCTTCAGAGCTTATGTGTGTTTCAGAGTATTCATGCTATATTGCAGCTACACGGGTGGGATGATATGCAAGTTTATCAACAGGTGGGATGGAGAAATTGGCAAAAGAGGTAAAAGTAAGATTCTACTCGGCAAACTGGGATGTGGTTTCCTACAGTCCCTTTGGCTGTGACTGCTCACCACCACACAAGTCTTTCACGCTAAGAACATAAACATTTGAGCGTTGATACAAAATGCAATTTATGTTGTACATGGCAATAAACAGGGGGCACTTTAAACAACAGAACAAAGCCAAATTTAATTGTAAATATGTTGTTCCTAGAGGTGCAGATCTTAAAGCCATTCTTTCTGTTAGTCCTATTGTTCTCAAAGTAAGAAGCTTTAAACCATGAGCCCTAAGGAAATCCTTTTAATGCACAACAATTTTCAATTAAAGTCAACTTTGAAACAAATGAAATGTTGAAAGCACAGAAAGACCAAAGGTGCTTTGAACAACTTTAACTCTTCAGAGTCTTGAGAATTTGTATCTTTCATATAAATGTGTAGATAGCTCTATCAACTAATTAATCCAATGACATTTTTACGTCAAAAATCTTAGTGGCTTGACCAGAAAAGTCACCTTTTGATGACATTTGACCAGGCCCTATGCTCATAGTTCAGCTACAGGGCTGCACCTGAAACTCTATGAAGGCTCTTAAGGCTTAGGAAGTGCCAAGGACTAACCTGTCAATTTAATACCGTTAATGATATGCAAGTTTTGCTCTGTTTTTTATTTCTTTATACATATAGTTCTTAGACTGCAAGCACCACCTCAGAGAGAGCTATAATTGAACAATCTAATGGATGTATGCACAGTGGCAAGGAGAATTTATAATAACAACCTGATGTGGATAGAGCTATGTGCAGCTGTGTACTCATTAAACAACGGATTAGACACATCTGAAAGGAACCCATGACAGAAAGTAATTGAAGGGGGCACTTCAGCATTCAAAGATCAAGACTAGGCATTTAAGTGAGGAGTAATCTGTTTGTTCTGTCAGTTACGATTTTATTTGAGTGTGGAAAAAAAAAAGTCCATCTACACCTAGAAGAACCTTGGTTACATCAACAAATTTTTAAAAAATCGTGAGGCTCTTCCGCCCATGCTGTAACCCTGGATCAGCTCTTAGTGATTGGAAGAAGCTGAAAAGAAACACATTCAGGATGTGTTATTATTATTACTATTACCTGGTTTCTACCTGAGCTCTGCTGACACAACAGAAAGCGATGGACAGGGAAGAAGATGTGGGGTTCAGAGACTCCCTTACACAGGAGTGTGGAAGCCCACATTGCTGTAGCCAAGGTGCTTCCAAGCGTCCTTACTTCTGTCTATAGATACACTTAATTAATATCTTTAGCCAGTTATCTTCTCAAGTACCTCTGTGCTTGTATCAGTGGGGATAGTTAAACACCATTTTGTCACACAGGAAATGGTTAATGATCTCATACAAATTTTAGCCTGCAGAAGAAGTTGTCCAAAGAGGGCAAGGGATGTGGTTACGCCAGGTACTGTGCCCTTCTGTGGAGACAAACTGCCTGCCCCCAAAAGCTTGCAACCATTCCGTGTAACGAGCACACTCAGAAGGCTGTCTGCAAGCCCAAAGCCTCGGAAATACACTCCTTTCAGCTTTGCAATGTAGTCTTAGTATTTTACTGCATATAATCTGTAGCATAAAAATTCTGAGAGTGAAAAGCTGCTAACTGTAAAATAATCAGATATCTCACCTGTTGCTAAAATCAGTCAATCGTGCTCACTGGTATGAAAACGAATATCTAACTTCTCTCTGTGTTATCCCACTTCAGTGCCTACTCTGATCACAAAAGGAAAATAATGAACTGCATTTGCTTATCACTGAGTCACTAATTACTCGTATCTTTTTTAAAACAAGTTTCTTCAAAACTGGAAAGATAGGGTGTACAGAATCATTTGTCTATTCTAAGACAAATATTTAATTGACATTTAAAACCAGCATATCAAAAGTTGATCTTTTCTCCTAGTCCCAGATTTTCTGCGTTTTCTCCTACAGTTGCTAACTGTATTCAGATAATAACTCAAAAAATGTCAGGAAAACCTTTCCTAAAACACTCTGATCTGTGGGAGCAAGCATAGTTACTGCATTTTGTGACAGCAGTTTTAGGAAAGACTGTTAAATGTGCACAGTATGTGTATAGCTGAGGGCATATGCTTAAATAACATTAAAAACCACGACATAATGTGCACACTGAAGAGCTTTCTGAAGTCAGAATACCAGAGGTCTTTTAGATGGGGGCAACCCAACCTTCAGCCTTCACTGTAGCATCACTGCCACAGTGATACACTCCGTCTCAGTTTATATTTTTCTTCTTTTTTATAAGAAGTTTATTTAGCACCAGAATTCATTCTTTCCTTCATCAGGTATTACCCCCTCAAAAAAAAGTCTGTCAGATTTGTTAAACTGGTTTTTCCTAAAGTTTTATCTTTCTCTAATAGATCAGCTGGCAGCTGAGACAGTCTTTCAAAAGACTGGAAGTTAACATTTTTCATCTTTATACCCTTTCCATCATGAATTAAATCAGGCAATAACAGTCATACAGTTCCAATATTTTTGTTCAATGCTTGCTCTTGTTTTGTTTAAGGTACAGTTTTAAAAATAATTCTGGCAATATTCCAGTATGACTGTGCTTTCTTAATCCGCTTATTAATCCACTGTTAAACTGTTTTTACTGAGGCATGCTTATATATCATTACCAATGCCAGTCCAGTGACGGAGTGCTTATAATCATGTGAAAGTTTCACCTGTGCATGCCACATACTGCACTGTGTTTTTCTGTTTCTTTTCCTTCCTCTTCCCATTAACCCAACACGTTCAGCTGAGACAGCGTTATCCTTCAACCAGTTTTGAAGCCTTTCTTTTCCCGAGGACACTTTGCAGGTAATTTCAGTGGTGCTGATGACCAGACCTAAGCTGTGTCATCCAGCGGTGCTCCTCTCCGACTGCTAGCAAAATCCAGTGCGCAAGGGAGGAGGAAGTTAACGGTAGGCAGACACTCAAACAGAGAGTCAAGGGAGCAGATGTGCCAGGCAGGCGGTAGCACAGCATATGATCTGCTGTCTAGAAACAGCCAAGTTCAGTCCCAAATCCTGGCGATTCTCTTGATGTGACAGAGCTGGTGACATAAAAAAACATTTTCTTGCTAACTGCTTTTGTAAACCTGATTCTTATTTTAAGTAAGATGAGGAAATGTTTACCCTTGAGCTAAATTACTACTTGACTTACTTCAGGCTGTCTTCCTAAATCTTCTCTCATTTCAAACACAAATTATTTATGCCTTTCCTTCATAAATGCTGCAGTGTGTTACAGGCACAGAATTGCTGCTGCCTTCCATCGTGCGGCCCTGCACATTTTACTGGCTTGCTGTGAATCCTGGTCCATCTCACCTCAAAACATTTTTGGTCACTGTGTATAAAACCGTAACTACATTTGTTTTTCAAACTCCTCTTCCTGCACTTAGGGTAGCATCAACTGCAGTTCATGTGTCCTGCAGCAAGGCATGCAATTTGCCATTTCCATGGGCTACCCACTGGAACAGCGTGATTAAACCCCTTGTTTGTCCCCTTGCAGGAAAGAAATGTTCTAACCCCAGTCAAAATGATATGGTAGGTAGAGAGAGGTTACTGCCAGCTCAGTGTCTAGTGACATTTAATATTGGTGTCTGGATTCTGCACTGCTGACAGAATAGTACAGGAATTCTAACAGGTCTCTCATATATGACACAGAGGCAAGCAAACCTACTGTCAGATTCTCTTCCATCTCATTTTTCTCCATTAGCAGAAAGTTGTATTGGTAAACAAACAAAATATCTATTCACAGTTAACATTGCTTCCCCTTT
>NW_010541377.1:43089-60241 GCF_000687285.1 Phaethon lepturus
AGTTAGCAAAGTGCATCTAAATGGCTGCTACTCTGACCTCAGCAAACTGATGATGAAAAGAAGTCAACTGTGGGATTACTCGTTTCAGCTTCCCTGGATGATGGATGGAGAGATATTCACTGCCACTTTGGTGCCATCTGGGAACATGACACCAAATTCTAGCATGACTCTGGAACAGAAAACAACATTTGCCTTTGTGATTTTATTATTTATTTTCTTGGGAATCCTCATTGTTCGCTGCTTCCGAATTCTCCTTGACCCCTACCAGAGTATGCCAACCTCAACCTGGACTGATGGACTTGATGGACTGGAGAAAGGCCAGTTTGACTATGCTCTTGCTTAGAGACTGAGAATTATGGAGGCTTATTTAGCACTCTGGTAAAGAAAGAAAAACCCTGGAATGTCTCTTTATTTTGTTTCTGGTTTACATTTTTTCAAATGTTGTAGTAGTTGCAACATACAAACATGCACAAAATCATCTTGATTTTAATTAAAGACCAAAGCAAGTTAAATTTTTGAAAGTAGATTAGTGAATTTCCTCACTGGGAAAAAGATGAAGGTTGCATTAGCAGAACTTCAGAATGCATTGGAACAATATGTAGTGTATGCGATCTCTTATAACCAGCTAAGAGACGCTAGAGCACGTCTTCCCTTGCGTAGCCTTTTTATTCTTAACAAGAGTCAGTGGAGGAATGTATTTTACAAATGAGGTAAGAATGTATTTTTGTGATCTGTATGTAGTAAATTAACTTTTCAAGCTCCACAAGACTCTTCCTACTCTCTTCTACTATCTCACATGCTCTGAAGACAAGTGAGGAAGTTTCCCATTCTGTAAGATAAGATTGAAAGAGCTAGAAAACTTCAGGAGAAAAAGATTCTTCCATGTTTTCCCAGGTATTCAATAAGATGCTCTTAGCATTAAGCAGCGATCAAGCTACTTAATACTAAAAAATCACTGACTGTAATATTTGTTATGAATAAGGGATGTAATGATTTTGGCCTATCTTTGTCTTTTTGTGCCAAAACTGATTTCTATTAAGATAGGTTTTTTCATTGTTCTTAGAACAGCTTAGGCAAACAGATTTTAGTCTTGCACGTATTTCAAACCCTGCATTTCCAGCGTTCACTTGATGTGTTTACTTGCTGTGTAGGTCACACTGCCTTGTTTTTGTTTCCTAATTGGATAACTGAAACATTGGTACTAAGAATCAATAAATAACCACCACCCTCTTTACCTATAAATGTCTTTGAATATATTTGTACAATGAAAATCCATTCCTAGTAGTCAATTTAAACAAAAAACTGTACCTGGATGATTGATCAGGGAAAGAAAGGTTTAAAAGATTGCATAAAATTTAGTAGAACTACTTAGAGTCCAAGTGGATGTTTGCAGGCATTGTTTAGCAGCATTGAAATAGTATAGTGGTAACAACATTTGATGTACTGCCAGGAGGGAAAAGGCCACGCTCCTGAACACAGAAGAGTCTTGGAAAAGGTCCTAGTGCTGCTGGGCTTCTTAAACACCTCATGGAGTGGGGAAGGGAAGGTGTATGCTGCCTATTTTCAGACAAAGCTTTAGATTTAGCTATTTTACTTGTGCTGTAACAATGACAAGCAGTTGGGAAGTTTTCCTTTGTGCTTTGGCTTGCAGCTTGTAAATGGAGAAACAAAGCTAGCCCCGTAGCTGGTACAGCTGGGGCTGTGCTGACTCATCCGAGCTGAGGCTCTGACTCTATCTGTGGCACTCAGAGCTATTTATTTCCCTTTGCTGCTTGTCCTGTCCATCGGGGAAAGGTTGCAGCTATTTGTAGCAGAGGCAGTGAAGGAGGGGTCCCTCTGCATGGTGACTATCACAGTTCACAGGAGGGCAACCAGAGCCCCAAACACAGCTCCCTGATGAGTCCACAGAAAGAAGCTGGGATGTGATCTGTCACTACTGAAACTCAAGCACAGCTTGATGCAGGGGTGGTAACCTTCAAGATGGAGTGGGCAGAAGGGGACAGGAACACAACTGTGTTCTCCAGAAGCCATGAGGCTTCAGCTACCTACCTATCAGTACCAGGGCACCTAGATGAAGGCAAACTTGAACTTTCAGGTAATTTCCAAAAGGTAACAACAATGTGGCATACAACAGACATTCCTGTTGCTGCACCAGTGCTGCCTAAAGCAATGTGTTGTCAATATTTATGAAGCAGCAGTAACCGTTTCTCCCTCTGCTCTGGGATTTCTCTCCTGTGTCAAGGTCTGTTTGTTTGAAAACTCTACAAATTTTATTTTCTTTTAAAAGAAAAATACTTTTACTCATAATTTCACCTAAATAGGGAGGTGATAACTCTGGTCAAGGGAATGTAGCACAGTGTTCAAGTGAGGGAATTTGATTCTTGTGTGGAGTTTGGAAGTTGCTAACTGAGGACTATTTTGGAGACTTAGCCGGCCAGCATCTCTGGTATGTTTGGAAGCAGTCCAAGGAGATATTTTTGTAAACCACTGGGATAAGTCAGTCTATTAAGGGGAATTTAATACTGCTAAGCAGTCACTTTAAGTCAGCCTATCTGTTGATATTGCTAAATTGACTATAGCAGAGATAGGAAATTCAGTTCCCCCCAGCGTGGCAGAGACTTTTTCCTTCGCACTCTCAAAGTCTAACAGAAGTTTTTGGATGACATGCTGGTGATTCAGTTTCGTGATAGCTCACTTTTCCTTTGCCTAGAGAAACAGAGCAGACTTTGAATGGAAAGAGTACTATTCCAGTCCACAAAGTAGCCTCTGGCACATAGCTATGCCTTACAAGAATATGTATTCACTGTGGAATGACCTGAAATACTAATAAGACTGTAAAGGGAGGGTCTGTGTGCTAATGCAGCTGTGCTCAGGCAGCTCTGCATCACTCTGGTACAGGCTTTTGTTTATTATATGAGTTTCTGTAGAAAATCCTATGCGATCTTTAAAAATTCTTTCTCAAATGAATATTTCTTTATATAATTGAAGCAACTATACCCTTACATATTGTGGATAAAGAAGGAATGTGTGTAACTTTTTAATAAATAACACATTTATGTTAGTTTGTTCAATCTAACTACAAGGAGTTTAAGTCAAAGGGCTACTGGGGAGAGATAAAGCCAAATAAGGACACAGATAAAACTCTTTTGTTAGACACAGGGGAGTAAAGTTGTTTTACTCCAATGAGGATTTCCATACTTTTACAACTCAGTCATGATCCTTAAATGAAAGCGCTGGCCTAACAGCATGGAGCTGAGATGGGAGTCTGTTCTCAGAGGTGTCGGGGGTGCATGTGTGTGAGAACAGCCCCAATTCTTCTTCTCCACTGCAGGTTTGGGTGCAACGTGTGTCATCAGGAACTACCTTTAAAATATCTCAGGTGTTGGGAATGATACAGCCACAGAAACCCAGGGCTCTGTGCAGTCTGCAAGCACCATGTAGGGGTTATCACTGGACACGTACCTGTGTGTTGGACCTGCAGCGAAATGCATCTGTCATTGCCATGCAACTAGCGGGATCCAAGCTCTCTTTCAGAGGTAGGTGAAGTTGGGATCCAGCAGTACCGCTGTGCTAGCCGGGAGAGAAAAAGAACCTGACTGAAAAAGGCTGATGCAGTTGGCAGCAGGGCAAACTTCTCTCTCACCAGAGATGGTGTTTATAGAATTTAATGGACTTTAAAGTTTCCAAGAAAATAATTTTGTCTAAGTAAGAGGAAATATGAATACAAACTTGTCTTATTTTTACTTTTTGTTCTGCCTGCTATGTACTCGGAGCAAATGTGTAATGCTTGATTTCGACAAAGCAGTCTGTGAAGCACACCTTGATCAGCTTTTACCACATGGCCCCAGAAGAATTCCTGAAGATACCTGATGTGTGGCTATGTGGCCCTGTGAGCCTAATGGGATTGCTACACAGGGATTTTGCATGTTTGGGGCTCTACACAGACATACTAGAACTACACATTTGAGATGTGGTCTCACGGGACACTCTCAAGTAGTCTAGCTTAGGAGTTGCAACCTCTGTTCTGATCTGTAGACTACTTGGTAGAAATTTATACTCAATTTGGTGCAAAGATCAACAAACTTGCCCTTGTCAATGACCACTGAGAAGCAGCCCACAGACCCCCAAGAGCTGCAGGAAAGAAGCCAAAAAAATGCGTGACTGGATCTGTGGCCATGACCTCAACTTTCTCCAACATAAAATCTCATTTTTTTCATCCTGGTTTATTGAAATATGCTTAGTCTGTAAAATGTGACCAAGTGTCTATTCACACTGCTGTAGTTTGCGTGAAAATAGATCTATTGGTTTCCCACATTTCACATCCTGTTTTCAGTCCTTCTGGAGTTCTGCAGCAGAGTTTTGGACTTTGTTTTTAATGCATAGATTTGGTGTAATTTCTGCAGCATTGATATGTGAGGCTGCCATGGCTCCAGTTCTTTTGTCATCATCATCATAAAAGCAACTGACACTATATAAATTTTTCTTACTGCCCCCTTGGCACACTAACTGATCAATCCCCATCATCCCCTTAGATGTCTGCATTGTTAACTTCATGGTCTAGAAGGAGCAGTGAGGAGTGAAAGGCAGAGACAAAGAAAACTTATTATCAGTGCTAAGGCAGGATCTGTGATGCATAGGCTTCTGTCCCATGTTGAAATCACTGTGCGTGAGTCAACAGGGTGGTAGAAAATGCATCCTTCACTTCTGATATAACTGTAAAACACAGAAAGTCCTACTACACTTCTTTCTGCTTTGTATGAGCTCTGGTGTTGACTGTTGGAGAACCAGTGGTGTAGAAGCTGCACCCAACCTGCTATTTAGACCAGTGCAAGATCTCAAAGGGAACTGGGGGGTTTGGTGCAGTGCTGCAGTCCCAGCAACTTAATAACTGGTGCCTGAACTAGACGGCACTTCCATCATATGGATTTGATTTTCAGTGAGATTCTCTACCATATTGGTTTAAAATCTTACCTTGCCTTTTAGAATTGGTATTAGAGGTTTAAATACAGATACTGAGAATTACACCTAAATACAGGTGCCAAGAATTACACCTAAGCAGGCAACCGCTTTACACACGATGAAGCCATGGCAAAAAAAAAAAATCAGATTTTTGACTGTCTGTTCCATGTGAGGAAAAAATGACAAAGGACAGAGTCAGAACATCTATGGATTACACCTTAAAGTATTTTGTAATAACCCACAGTCTGAGACAAGAGAAAGGCTCATACATAATACCAGCCCCTCATCTTTGTAATTCTAAGGTTGATGCTGATCACTTCAGACTCCATTGTAAACCAAAGCAGACCTAAAGGTCTTTAATCTTGTGACATTAGTCACAGTATCTTTGCAACAGAAAAAGAAACATATTTATGAAGTTTCTGTGGTTGGAGAGTCACATTCTTAAGAGCTGATTCCCCACAGCTTTGGCTTGATGTGATTGACTTCACCTGCATTACTTTAGATTTACATCAGTGTAACTAAGAATCTGGCTCCAAATTTCTAAGCACATACAGCTGCATCAAAGAATTGGTAGTGCTGCACTGATGTTTGATAGATGTGCAGTCTTTTTTTTTTAATCAACTAGTTTGTAGGAGCAACGTTATTGGTTGTTAAGCTTTAACAGATCCTATAAATGCCATAACATTACTCTAGTGCCAACATGCTTTCACAGACTTTCTAATGTAATAGTATATACCTTTATTAATGATATTTGACTGCTAATTAAGGGGCCAGTCTCATAAAGCAAGTATTAAGTTTACCATTGCTAGGACCATTTCTATTCTATCACTATTTTGGTTAGGCTTTACAACTGGTTGAGATGTTTGTTTGCTTTTTTATTTGTTTACTCTTTGGACAGGTTTTGGCAGAAACTTGAAAATTGTCCTGTTTCCTATAGAAACTTGATTTGAGGTTACTGGAATATTATTACTAGTGCTTTCTAATCAATTTGGATAGATAGAAATATCTAACTTGTGTAAAGTTTAACCAGCTGTTGAAAAAAAACCAAACTTGCTAATACTTTCTGTATTTTATGTTTTATGGTGCACAGCAGAATGCAAAGAGTTTCATAACCAGATAGAAGTGGCCATAAAACATTACTGTGTATATGGCAGTTGTGTAAAATTAGATGTCTCCTCTGTTTACCATCTGGATTTCTTGGTGCCAGGAGACTGCATTACACATCACTGCTTTTCTTAAAAATGATTGACATAAGATCTTTTTTTTTTCTTCCTACTTTGTCATTTCAGAATTTTCTGCCTTAGTATTTTTCCTGTAGTTCTTCCTTCTGTTTAGGATTCCAAACTCTCATGCCTCTGTCTGCTTGTTGCCAAAGCTTTACAGCTCCCGGAAAGAGTCATTTCCAGGTGTAATCAAGCAAGAAGACACACTGCAGTGGCCAAGGTAACAAAATATACAATGAAAGAATTGCAGCAATCAATCAGAGCTTTAAAACGGTTGAGGAATTGTGATTTTTATCTGTCTTCCATATCCACATGACCTAGCTTACAGACTACTTGGTCAAGAGTATTATTTTTAGTCCTTGTAGCTTTTACCATAAACATGGACTTCCATTAAATATTGTTAACTTCAGAAGACATTGTGACTGGGCTTGTGTACAAAAATGCAGCTTCTTTCCCTGAAGTACTGTAATATGTTGGTCCTCCATAACTCACTAGCAATTATCGTAACACGGTGTAAAGTTACCATATGATGCAATGTTTTCAACTTTTCTGGAGCTTCTCTCTAGCCCAGGTAGGAAATGGGTGTTATTAAAGTAGGAGAATGCTTAGGTATACAAGAATTAAAATGAAAGTTTTGAGGTGACTACAATGTAGAGTTTTGTGGAATTTGATTGATGGTAGTAAGTACCGGTTGGTCCATGTGTTGCTGGTTACAGCAGCAGACACAGAAATAATGAAGAAAAAAAAAAAAATCACAATTTGCTAAATACATCCTGGAGATTAAGATGTAAATGGAGAAAGTTCTTGCCAAAAACAAATATAATGTAGAAATACCATATAGAATGGACTAGGAAGTCTCTGATGTGTTTAGAAAATAATTATTCACAACTGCTAGATAGTACATTTAAAAAAATTCTTTATCATCTTGATTATATAAGTACTCCCTTGACTTCTGTGGGCTGAAATTAGTTTACATGCTTTGAAATGCTTCTTGATCTATTCAAACTCATATTTATCAAAAGACTCAAATTTTCTGATTGCATAAATACAAGAAAGAATCCATTGCATTTACATAAAGAAAGACATGGTTAATCACATACAACTAAGCATGTGACAATAGTACCTGAAGCAATCACTGCTATGACACAATGTATAGAACAAGTTTTCCTAAGAGAGTGAACAGCATAAAATCCTAATGTAAACAAGCACAATAGCTGCTATCTCAGAATGTCTACTTGAAATCACTTCTCTACCCTTCACTGTGGAATTTGTATCTATGTCTGCATTAGATAGACATATACAGTATGTTTACTGTACTTGCAGCTTGTGTAGGAAAACACAACTGGAGTAACAAGCTCAAATATTTTTACTAGCCCAGCCACAGCACTGAGAAACCTGTTTTGGCTCAGCACTGAACAGGTCCTGGAAAAAAAAGCTCTTTTTTGACACTTGGTGCTGATAACCAAGATACAGAGTTTACAGTTAAATGGGATAAGCCTCACAAGCATCCCCATCCCTCTGGACTGTAGCACTTGCCATAGTCCATGTAACTCTCAGAGTAAAAAAATCCCTGTGCCTCCTCTCCATGATAGCTGTATATTTGGATGGTTGTCATGATGCAAAACCAAAAATGAAACCCTGGAAAAGATCGATTCATTCTCTTTATAGGACAAAACCGGTGTCTGAAAAGTATGGAGTTATGCTCCAGTACAGAGGATGCATCCACACCAGAGATCAAGAATGGATTTTTTTTTAATATGCACATTAGTAGCAGCATTAGAGAAGTTGTTGATAAACACAGAGTCACAGAATCACAAAGGTTAAAAAGGACAAAGGAACGTCTAATTGGATCAGGTTTCTCAGGAATGTTTATAACTGAGTTTTGAATGTCTCCAAAGATGGAGATCCCACAGACTCTATGGGCAACCTGTTCAAGTACTTCATCATCCTCAGGTTAAAAAAAAAATTCCTGTTGGAATTTCCCATGCGCATCACCTCTTATCCTTGCATTGTGCACCTCCGTCTTCTCTGAACCCTCCAGTGGGGTCAGCTGTAGGCAGCACTAAGGTCTCACCTGAACTTTCCCTCCTCCAGGTTGAACAAATTCTGCTCCTTCAGCCCCTCCTCACGCTTCACGTACTCCAGCCCTTCGATCAGCTTGGAGTCTGCTGGACTGGTGCTGGAATAGCCGTCCCTGGGGATCCCCAAACTGGACACAGTTCACCAGACGTGGTCTCCCTAGTGCAGAGTAGAGAAATATCAGTGCCCTGGACCTGCCGGCTGCACGCTTGCTAATACAGCCCAGCATGTGGCTGGCTGCCTTCACCACAAGGGCACACTGCTGGCTTATGTTTTCTTCACAGCAACACTCTTCAGTAATTCCAAGTGCATTTTCTTGCACTCTGAGGGTCACACTGGAAGCTCAACTGCCTGAATTCTGCTGTCAATGGAGGTTATTTTCAGGGGGTTTTGTTTCATGCAGGCAAAATTAAATAACAGGAGGCTTTTTTTTCTTTGAAATTTTAATCTGTAAGTAAATTTTCTAATTAAAAATCCAGAGAGGCAGTTGTAGGCAATCTAATTTTTCTCATTTTTTCTTTGTGTAGAAGTACAGCAGGACTTATCTGATGATTCAGTAATGACAGTAGGTAAATAAATCTATTTCCTTTTTGTTTACAGCCTCTTTTGAATCTTCCTTGCGGTCCCTACCCATTCAAAAAAAACCCCAAACCCAGCAAGAAATCCAACAACAACAAAAGACAGCCCTTTTCTGCACTCAGTTTCAATGGCTACTTGGGCATGCAAGTACAGTTCTCGTCTTAGCATTGGTAGCTGAAAAAGAGAGGAGGACTGGTCTGCAGTTTAATTCCCCTTCATAAAGTTGTTTGGTAAATCCTTTCAAATAACTTCAGTACCTAGTTATATTGCTTACTCTAGTATAGCCCGTTACTTCTTCCTGTAGTCTTCCTAACGTGCTTAGACCATTTTGTCATAAAAAACACTAAACCTATCACATGCCAGGGTATTATGTAGCAGCTGATGCCAGAACTGATCTTTTCCACTGCAGAATAGGAGAGCCTCCCATCTAATGGTTTTATGAGTGTTGCCCACATACCTTTTCATTTCAGGATCTAGATTTTGAGACAAAAGATTAATGACAAATCATTATTGCTGTTGAAATACAAATCCACCTAGAATTAATCATAAAGCTGTTTTCTCCACCCTGTCAAACACATTTCAAATGCTGGATACACCAGAGATTGTTTGGACAGGTTTTCTGGTTTTATTTTTCTACATACAGGATTTGGGTTTTCAGCATTTCTACTCTGCTTATACCGTTTAGATGATATGCACCCAGGGAAAGTGCCTTTCTGTCATACATGAAGAAGTACAGCTACCAGATTAATAATAATAACAGATTTACTAGAAAGAAAGATCTGTGCTGAGTGAGGCTAAGTCCACATACCTCAGTTTTAAGAGAATTAATTCTTTTTCCTCTACAGATCTCCAGCATTTTTTTTTTAAGAGAAAACAAGAAGATACAAAAATATTTTATTTAAATATTTTTGCATTTTCTGATATTTTTCTTTCAAAAATTTGGAATAAGAGTGGAAGAGAAAGAGGTGTATATTTCTCAAATCCTTCTTGAGTTTAAGAATAGGGGTTGATGGGAGATGTCTCAGTTAGGACCCATCTTCTCCCTCATTAGTTGTGAAAATCCATTATTTCTCTGGGAAAGGAATTTTGAATTCTGCAAGCCCTCCACTGAAAAGAAAATGACACAGGAAAATAAATAAGCTAAGCAAATACACTGCAAAGCAGATGTTGCTAAAAGGGAGTGGTCTGCTCATTAGCTGTAGACTGCTGATGTAATTTTATTAAGTTTATTGTGTTAATTGCTATTATTGATCTAGACCACTGGACAACTTTCATTGATTTCAAGTTCCAAAATCAAGACAAGTGTGTAAGATCTGTATTTTGACTTTGCTTATTCCAGGACTGCATCTGATCTTCGCTGATACAGTTATATTATGGGTAAAGAAAGTTTATATAACATCAGTTCCGTGTGGCTAAGGCTGAATGTCCTCAGCTTCAGGCTGTATCACACTGAATGCAAATTATATTTTTAGAGGTTGAACTCCCATGCGGGAGAGAATGTGTGGAGGTGGGAGCACATAAGTGACTTACCACAAGATAGTTAGCAAACAAAACGCACCTCCTGCCTGCTGACCCCTGCTTGCTATAGGTTCAAGAGCAGAGCTGGACATGCTGGGAATTGCAGACCTGGAAGACATAGCACATACAAAGCCTAAGAGGACATTTAAGAGAGTACCATGTTTTTTTCAGATAGGATTGCCTGTCTTCTAAAAAGTGGTCAAGAGTATCTCTTGGTAGCGGCAAAATCTTTATAATGCTGAAAGCCTTTTTTGTGGCAGGGCTGTCATTGTGCTTTCTGTCAGGGTTATTGTAGAGGTAGGAGCACTGATAATCTGTTCTATTTGTTCACACATCTGTTCCTTTGAATTATGTACAATAAACCAAAATTGGACTCCACAGATATTGTTCTGTGCCTGATGGTATAATCAAGGGCAGTACAAACTGCTGGCCTACAACAATTGGGATCTTGATAATTAAAACTAAGATTTTGTATAAATTGGAAATCATTAAGCATTATTGTTAAGGCAAAAAATTCCCTCTTCAACTTCCAATACCAGATCAAGCAATCTCTTTTGCACCTTGATAACTGTAAAGAATCAATTATCTGATTAATTGTTTTTACCAGCTTTATAGAAATAAACTATGACGTTGTAAATATATATGTCAGAGTGGGAAATCAATGCAGTACAAACTGCCAACTTAAAGCAGAACATATCAGAAGCAGCATGAATCAGGAAGAAAAATATTCTGTGAGACAAATGGAAACCTCTTTTGACATGTGCATGAACTAGTGAGAAAGACAGAAACAAATCATAGAATCATAGAATAGTTTGTGTTGGAAGGGACCTTTAAACGTTGTCTAGTCTTAACCCCCTGCAATGAGCAGGGACATCTTCAACTAGATGAGGTTGCTCAAAGCAACCCTCCAACCTAACACTGAACACACCCAATGATGGGACATCACTACTTCTCTGGGCAACCTGTTGCAGTGTCTAACCACTCTCATTGTGAAAAATTTCTTCCTTATAGCCAATCTTAATCTACCCTCTTTCAGTTTAAAACTGTTGCCCCTTGTCCTGTTGCAACAGGCCTTGGTAAAAACTCTGTCCCCACCTTTCTTATAAGCCCCCTTTAAGTACTGAAAGGCTGCAAGAAGGTCTCCCCGGAGCCTTCTCTTATCCAGGCTGAACAACCCCAACTCTATCAGCATGACCTCATAGGAGAGGTGTTCCATCCTGCTGATCATTTTTGTGGCCCTCCTCTGGACCTGCTCCAACAGGTCCGTGTCTTTCCTGTGCTGAGGGCTCCAGAGTTGGACGCAGCACTGCAAGTGGGGTCTCACCAGAGCAGAGCAGAGGGGCAGAATCACCTCCCTCGACCTGCTGGCCACGCTGCTTTGGATGCAGCCCTGGATACTGTTGGTCTTCTGGGCTGTGAGCGCACATTGCCACGCAATGCACTGCAGTGCAAATACTGACTCTTGGCCCTACACAAAATGCACATTGCAAAGTGCAATACTCTAACTTGGAAAAAGTGAACAATTTTGCTTTTAGCTGACCTCAGGCTGTAGGAACGTAGAGTTGCCTTTGACACTTCATTGCAATCCTAAATTTGATAGAATCTGAAGATAAACTATAATTTTAAAAAGCAGCTATTTCTATTTTATTTTAAATTAATGGGATTATTCTACATGTAGGAGAATCTATTTCACCTTTCAGTTTGTCAGCAAAAATCATGCAGAAAAAAACTCATAATTTGAAGAAATTCTTCCTATTCTTGTTTAACATACCATGAGCAACTCAGTTCAGTGTACAGATTGTTTTTCTTAACACTATTCTGAAACACCACACTTGTTTATCATATTTATGGTCTCAAGTTGCACCAGGGTAAGTTTAGACTAGATATTAGGAAAAACTTCTTTACTGAGAGAGTGGTCAAACATTGGAACAGGCTGCCCAGCGAAGTGGTGGAGTCACCATCACTGGAAGTGTTCAAAAGATGTGTGGATGTGGCACTTCAGAACATAGTTTATTGGGCATGGGGGTGTTGGGTTGATAGTTGGACTTGATGATGTTAAAGGTCTTTTCCAACCTTAATGATTCTGTGATTCTGTGACATTTGGTTAGGTGTGCTGAAGTGCAGAATACAATTAATTTCGAGGTAAACAATTTATACTGTAATAATTCTGTCAGGAAATTCTAAAGGCAAATAAAAAGTATTCTATGCTATCAGGCATAATGAACCACTTCAGGTGGCTCAGATGGGCTAGACATAGCTTGAACATGAAGGATAGTATTCAGCTAGGCCTGGGGCTTGTGCTGATGGACTTAGCCAGCAGCAGGAGCATCTCTACCCTTTTGCCATAAAGCAAGCACGACATTAGACGTGTTTATTTGATGAAACAGTTTGTAGAAGACTTTATAGAAGACTTGTCATGAATCTAAAGCTAAATTGGTCAAAGGCAATTTGGGAGAGAAGGATGCCTAGATGGATGATGGAAAAACTGGACCTTTTTTCACACTGTATCAATAACGTTTAATAATATTCCAAAACCAGGCACCTGCACACTATAAGCAAAGGAATATCCACCATATTTTGTGAGTACTTGTGTGAACATTGATTTGATTTCTGCATCTGAGATCTTAAAAACTAAAGTAAAATTGTGGTTACTGAGGCACTTTTTCCCTCCCTAAAAAAGTGATTAATTTTGAGTATTACAAGTAATTTGCAGACATACTGCAGTTCTTGAAGTCCTTACTAAAATTTTCCTGTGAGTATTAAACTTTTGCTAACCCCATTATTAATAGTATTCAGGCAGCTACTTCAAGTTATTTTGTATAACCAGTAATTTGCTTTTTCCTACTTTTAAAAAGTTACAAATAATACAGATTTTTTGACATTGATGATAACTTGGAAAACAAGATGTAAAAATAACAAACCTCCAGTGTATCTAATCAATTTATCTACTTCTCATGTTGATGTCAATTAGTTTATGTGTTTCCCCTCCACATTATAATGATAATATTTCACAACTGCAACACGTATACTTGGGTGTGCTAGATATACTCATTATGATCAGATGATGTAAAATTGAAACTAAAATGGACAAAGATATCCAGTGTTTTTTTAATGAAATTAATGTCTATCTTTAGAATACTGTGTAAGAACTGGAAAATATAAGCACAAGCCTATAGACTTGGTAAGTTGCCCAACTTTCAACATTCACAGTGCTGGATTTCAAAAATTGTGTTATGTTTCCAAATTATTCTGATTGTGGGACTATATTTGGGATTGGGACAGACTTTGAAAAACTAACACACACATATATAACAGATGTGAGGCTGCAGCAGCTGTACTCTGAGATCTCCCAGTTGACTTCTGAGGAGCTGCTCACCTCACTTGGTGTAAATGTCAAGGCTGTTCTGTGACCCTGTTATTTCACAACTGACTCCCTTTCCTCTTTCTTTGGGAGTTTCTTCCCTGTTCTTGCTAGATATGCAATAAAGTCCCTGAGCATGGGATTTTTTAACAACTCTAGACTTATCCTTTGGAACTAGAAATATTTTAAGACATATAATTTGTTTTGTGCTAGCATCTCTTTGCTTTTCTATGACAGTAGTCGGTTAAGCACTCTCCCAGCCCCCAGTTTTGTACATACCACAGTTTGGGCTGGACCCAAGATGGAAAATACCAGTGATTTAAGACTTTCCTTGCATCTTTCTAATAGTGGGACCAACTGATGTTTCCTTCAGTGCTCAGAAATGCAGTTAGGCTGCCTCAGTTTCTCTGCACCTCTGTATACCCCCAAGGAACAATTTTGTCTGTCAGAAGTAGCTGGAACAGCATATGCAATGCTGCGTCAGCTGTGCCTCACTGCCAGACACACACCTTCCTCTTGAGGCGGTGAGGAACGTGGCTAGAGCCTGTACACCCGCTTAGTCCTCCCATGACACAGAGGTGTCACAGCGAAGTGGGGAACCCAACCTGTCAAGCCTGGGTCAGGCCCAGGAGGCCCACAGCCGCTGTCAGAGCAGTGCTCCTCAGCACGCCCACTGCTAGAGAAAGGACGAGCTTGGAAACATGGCCTGAAGAGTGGGAGGAAGGACCTGCAGGAACAGGTTCGACTTACTCAGGTGACCGCGGAGCGGAGCAGCCGGGAGGGCTGAGCAGGCACGTCGCTCCTGCCGCTGACTTCTGGAGAAAGCAGCACGACACTGCCACAGAAAACAGCTTCTGTGCATTTATTTCCGCAATTTCTCTGAGCATTCGTTTCCTGTAAGCTGAGTTCATGCCGGGCTTTTTATTGTCTTTTTAAGCTTAGTTGAGGATAAGATAAAACCAAATCCTTGAAGGGGAGCCTTGGCCTAAGGGACGAGGCAGCAGGCGTCTGCTGCCACAGGTAGGGACGTTGTCCAGGGCGGATGCATTGTGTATGTGCTATTATTGGGAGATTTCTCCTTGTGTTCTCCTTGTTTTTCAGCCTCCTCTCATTACGAAATGTAAAACTGATGACGGTACATCTGCACTGTAAGTATGAGACGTTTAATGCTCACATTTAGACAAAGGTTCTTTGCCAGTCATTGACATTTATGAGACCAACTAAAGTTCAATCTTTCCTGAGTAGAAGATTCCACATTCAAACCCAAATGGTTACATCAGCAGTACAGTGATTTCAATAAAAACACTACATTTGGCTCAATTTATCATTCAGTTAAAGGTTGCAATAATGAATTAGGGAAAAAAAAATTTAGACATACCAGTGTAAACTGGTGCAATTACTTGCTAGTGTAACTATGCCCTAAATTACTCTTGGCAGTAGGCTAGGTGTGGAAAGCATGTAGGAAAAAGTTTTTGGCTCATTCAGATTGGTTTGGCCACCCTTCCTGGCAGTACTAGTCATGCACTGATGGTTAGGGGGTTGAGCTTAATGAGTGAATTAAAGTATTCCCTCCTAAACAATGACGATAATCAGGTTTGTAACACTTCAGAAACATGCATTTCTATTACACAATGAGATGCTGACCAGTTAGGCTCTGGTACAGACGCGTGACAGTGTGCAAAACAGATTTCTGTGTGTTGACAGCAGGCTGATTAATTTGAAACCATACATTTGCTGGGTGCAAAAGTTAACGAGCAGTGCAATGTTGCCAGGTGGCTCCCTGACTGGATGGAGTGTACTGGATCTCCCTGGAGAGGCATAGCCCTTTGTTCAGCGTTGCTTTTAGGAAAAGGGTAAATTTTGTGGCATAGTCCCTTCCGAGGGCAAGTAAATCTTTCATGCAAGGTAAGCTGAACAGAACAAAGGAAGAAAGGTTTGTTTTCCCACTCATGATCCACAGAGCAGTGCTAGCAATTCCTGCAATTGTACTAGGAACAGGAACATGAACAGGATGATACACTGGGGTGAGCGAGCTGTCTCTAGCAAGTAAGGACTGCAATGTCTTGGAAAGTGATAAACAGAATCCAGAAAGACCATGTCATTATGGTCAGAAAAAATGCAACAGAAAGACAGGGAAACATAGCCAGATTAAAAGAAAAAGGAAACAATCAATCCTACACATACACAGAAGTGTGCAACATGACCAAATCTGACATGTACACACATAAAAAAGAGCTAAAGTGGAGTAAAATAACATATACCTCAACACAAAGAAACCACAGGAAACCATGTGGTTACACTGAGAGATCACCTCCATCATTGCAAACCATTTACTTTTCATTAACAGAGATCTGCCAGTGCCTCACCAACATTTTAAGCTCCACCCACTCTTGTAAAATGGAAGCTCAGCATCTGTAGCAGCACTGGCTATTTATGATTTGTTTGCCAAAAACTGCCTGACATTGAAGTGACAGTTACCATGTACTGTTTTCTGTAAAACTGTCCATTTTCAAAAGAACAAAGATTGTTTCCTATTTCTTTGAATGTATCCTTTCAGAGGAGAACTCATTGATTCCTGTTTTTTTTTTTAATAGAAAAGTTTAAGCAAACCAAACACTCTTTAGAGTATATACCGACTTTTTAAATGCAAATCAGTGAAGCTGCTACATGTTTCTCAAACCATATAGTTATCTGAAATGGATGATGTGAGGGTTGCCTCTATGGTAGCACCTACTGGCACATCCTGGCTGTTTGCAGTAGGTGATGGTGGAGAATGTGGGAGGCGGGGGGAGATGGACAGAAGTGCCTGTGTTCTGATATCTGTTAAGATGCTTAATAAAAGAGGTCTTTAATAGAGGCTTAATAGTCTCTTTTATTAAAGGTCTATCTTAGGGAAAAGGTCTGGCTTGGGGTTCTCCATAAATGCCACCCAACAATTTTGCTATCACATCAGTAAGGGCATTTTCATCCCTGCTTAACCTTTCATCTGAAATAGCACATCTTGGCAGCAGCTAGTCAGAAAATTGTTGGAAGACATGTCCAGCTGGCATGATGGGTTTCTAATCAGAAATCCCATTCAGCTTTAGGGTAGGATACACTGTTATGTCGGCTGGGAGGAAGCGGGATAAGAGAGGAGATGTGTGGATCAGAGGGACCAACTGGCTGGTTGTCCTCCTGAGTGAGGTTCCGTGGAGCTCCGAGTGTTTCTATGCAATGGTGAGGGTTTGTAAGGAAACCTGAGAGAACGGAGTAAGAGGTGGTATGTAAACTTAGAAGGCATGAGAGTAATGGGGCTCACCTCCACTGCAGCAAGACACCCTGGCTGACCAAAGTCTCTGACTCACAGCCTTGCTGTTTTTCAGATGGGGCAACTGCAGATGTTTCTGATTCTTAGCAGAGGAGTTTTAGTTCTGGTAGGACAGAAGGAAGAGCG
>NW_010541377.1:60272-94504 GCF_000687285.1 Phaethon lepturus
CTGAATATAAACTAAAATCTCTGATGTTCTGAGCTACTGTGGTAGCCCCCTCAAATCTCTTCGGGGTTGTGAGCTTTGCAACAAGGCTGATGGTGGACTGTAACTCTGTGAAGTGAGAGAGACTCCTGTTTGCACTATATCTCAGTTGTCAAGTCCTCCAGGGGACAGCTGGTGAGCTCTCTGCCCACTGGGTTTGCAAGGATAAAGCAAGATGAATGTCTTACTCATCAGGTCAAGTGGCCCACAGAGAGGATGGATATGTCACCCCAGAGATGCCACTGACTGCTCTTTTTTTTTTTTTCCCCCCTTTTTTCTCCTCCTCCTCCCTCACTCCTACATTGGGAGGCATAACAAGGAAAGAGAAAAGTGCTTATGGACATGAGGTTGCCCATTCAAAGTAGGCAGCTGATGAAAAAAAAACTGTTGTTTTGGGGTACTTGCTGCTTGTAAAGGGGAATCTTCCAGAGAAATGCAGAACTGGTCTAAACTTGTTTGAATTTTTTGGGTTTTTCATACCATCAGTAAAAGAGGTATAGACTCCAGGAGAAATCACAGTCCCAAACTTGCTGCAGATTAAGGTTGATGAAGGTCCCAGCAAATGGTGCCTTGTGTTAGAGACTGGTCAAGGTGCAGCTCTTGGAAGAAAAAGGCTGTGGGACCTTGAGGTATGGCAGGATTTGCATAAGATGTATACATCTGTGTGTGCGTGCATATGTGTGTATACCATGTCTATATATACACACACACACTGAGGTCATGCAGTGAAGATCATAGCCTTCTGTCAGAAACTCGTACAAAATGTGTGCTGTGCTTTACCTACAGCTAAGGTTAATGTGCTGACTGCCTGACTGGGACTAGTATTTGTTGCTCCTTTGCCTAATTATTTCAGGTTTGTTTGCCTCCTACTTCTGTGTGCTTCACACTTAATTTACAAGTGGCTAAAAGCCAGTTTTTCTGAGAACTTAGTCCCTTTGCAGACGTTCTCAATTATTTATGCCTTTCTTCAACAGTGAGTCTATTGTTTTTCTGCCTTGTCTGCAATGAATCCTTGTTTCCTCTATGTGAGGAGTATTCTCTGTTATACAAGGATGCTCCATTTTTCGCAATAGCTCGTCTCAAATTACCAAAAAACTAGTTGGTTTCATAGGTGATGATTTAAAGAGATCTTTGTTGGAGCACATAACTACGATGCAGTGGGCAGAGTAACAAATCTCACAGGAAAGAACTTACATGGGGGAAAAGAGTGACTGATTCCCCATTGAGCTGTGAGCATTTGCTAACCAGTTTATTCAGTGAAAATCATCCATAAAGTAGCAAGCCATGCAAATCCTAAATTTTTGGGGGTAGAAATGTGATGTGCATGGGTAGTGCCCCATGCTATTTTCTTCTTTTACCTGTCTGCAGTCTCCCTTTTTGCTTATCCTCATCATTTTCTTCACAAGTGAATAGGTCTCTAGCTTTTAAAATTGGTTTTAATTAACATTTTTCCTTTCTCTTGGCTTGTGACTTTCAAACTTTGTTCAGCACAAGGCTATTCTGGCCATGCTTACTAGCAGGCAATATTGTTATAGATCGTTTATTGTGCTTCTGCTATGACTTTTTCTCAGAAGTGTCTGCTGAGGTTTTTACTTGACCCTGTTCAACATTAGTTTCTACACTCTTCTCTGCTCAAGTTTAAATGTAGCTGGTGTGTTAGAACTTCTCTCATGTTATTTTTCTCTTTAAATAGTTCTTCTATTCTAACTCCTATCCTTCAAGCACTGTCTTGTTGCTTGTCTTCAGGCAACTTTCTTCAGCTGCTTATTACATTTTGTTATAATTATGATAAAATTTCCTCTTTTTGTTTAAAACATTTGTGGAAATTTTCGACTCCTTTATCATTGAGTCCTATTCTACCTAAACAATCCTTCCTTCTTCTGTCTTCCTCAGATTGAAAACTCAGAGAGAAGGAATTTAACAGGGCAACTTTTTCACAAGGTTGTTAAAAAAAAAATAGAGATGTCATATACATGTTCTGCTGGACAATGTTGAAAGTCACCTAAATAGAGCTTTAAGCAAGGAATATTGATAAGGATGGTACAAGATACAACAGGACGATACGAATGAGCGCAAATAGTAATTTAAAACAAAATGTATATTTCCCTCCACATACTTAATTTTATTAAATGAACTATTAGTAGCAGTTGTCTAACCATTTTTAGCAGTGAACTTTTTATTTGGTGAATTCTGTATGCTGGTCAAAGGAATGCCATATACGGGCCTTTTGCTGAGTGTAACTTCTATCACCAAATCGCTACATAAAACTAATGAGACCATCTTTTTCCTGCAGTTTTTAATAAGTTAAGTGAAACTTAAATAGGTAAAGTTGAAGGGGAAAATGATCCTTCTGTCCACAACCATAAAGAACAGGCAGTATTCTTGGCACATGTACATGCATATGCTTAATAATACATACATTTTTTTTCAGCTTGAAAGCAGTACATTTGTCTAACAAACAAAATTGTTTCAATCTTAGTGTGGCTAGCTCCTCATCTCGGAGTTCTCAGTTTACTTATTTTGCCATATAGGTGGGCAAAACTGGTGTATGTGAGTGAGGGTATATGTGTGATAAGTTACTATTGACCTTCCTCTATTCCAAAGCATGAAACTAAAACGAAGAGCCAAAGCACCATGCCAGTAAGCAACTGATCATAAATAATGTTAGGATGCTTCTCTAGAGAGTTTGAATAATTATTTCCAAGGGTGGAGTATGAATGGACAAACATTTTAAAATCCCTGCTCTGTTTCCAAACAATAAGTGCCATTTTTAAATTAGGGGATTTCTGTCTGTACGAGCTACTCTAAGAGGACACATAATTTCCTAAGCCTTTCAATTTTTTACTTTCTAAAAGCAGCCATGCTTGATTGTAAAACTATTCCTTCTGGGCTCTTTACCTATTGAAATTAGCGAAATTTTGAGGTGATTTTTTTTAACTTTCATGGAGGGTGGTATACTGATTGCCCATCTGTAGGTCTATAATGGGTTGGTGCTTTGCAAAGGTGTGTTCATCGTTTTCATAAATATACTTGTTAGTGAAATGGAAGAGCAATAAATCCCTAGAGCTGTAGCTGAACAATTGTTATACTAGTGCTGTTCAGCAATGAAGATTACTGTACTAAAACTGTGCGACTGCCATCAGTTGCTTGGTGCTTTTAATATTCTTACTTGATCTCTCTTCATGTGTAAAACTTCACTCACTGGTAAAATTCTTCTAAGATTGTAAAGGCACTAATGTTAATGCTTTGAAAACATGTGATAAATGCCTGCCCATTGCAAAGAAATTGTGAACCTGTCATTGTACGCTCAGTCTCAGTTTTGCTGCTGTAAGCTGTTGTGTTTTAGCTACTGAAAACCTGATATTGAAAAGTTTGTAACATGATGAGATAGTTAGAAAAAGAGTAAGGAGGTAAGTGTTGCTTTTGTCCTTAGTAAGTGAAATAACAAGTTTCTGCTTTTGTACCACCAGACTTCAGCAGTTTTACTGCTATAGTTTCTAGTCATTTAGGAAAATTGGCTATCAAAACAGGCAATTAAATAGCTGTGCCTACAATCTGGATAATCTCTACCTATATTCTGGATAAAAATGCTGATCCTTTTTAGCTAAGTTTGTAGATTTGCTTCAACTGCAGTAAAAAGAAGCCTGCACGTGAGGAACCTTGGGATCCCTATGTTTTAGGTAGGTCAGGAAGGCAACTTGACTAAAGGAACTGCTGATCCAGACACTAACTGTTCAGATAAAGGATATAAATTGCCCAGGTTTCATGCATCTTTTGTTATATAAACCTCTGCTTTAAAAATGAACTTCAGTCTGGTTGCCTTGAAGCTGGAGGGAGAAACTGTTAATAAGGGAGAACAATATAATGGAGCTTAACAATGCATAAGTCAATGAAACATTAATTCCTTAAAATACAAACAAAACCCCTGAAAAGTTAACCAAAAAGGGGTGGGAAAGGGTGGGAAACAAGACAATGTTGTATTCTTAGAATTTGCTATGGAGACATGGAAAAATACCATGCCCAGCACACATACTTGCCAGAAATGTCTCTTTAGACAGAGACACAGAAAAAAAGTTGTCTGTTGAGCTAGCACATTGCTTAATCAAGGTTTCACAACCAGAATTACTCCTTGCCATTTGGAGAGTGATTAAGTTTTGGCTGAACACATCTCACTGTTGTAGAAACCTAAGCTAAGAAACTAAGATTCTTGCAGTTATGTTACCTGTCTCCCTTGATTTTTAAAACCAGATTCAAATTTTCAATGATGTTCAAAATGTGACCAAAAATCTTGCAGGTAAGTTTCCACAGAAACAGGAGGTAGAAGAGAGAGAAGGTGCTAATTAGGGTATCCCGCTTAACGTCACTTTAACTTCAGTTCTTTTCTGTGTGGCCAACCAGCAAGCCAACACTAATCACAGGTATGCAAATCAGACACGGACATAGGTCACATAGATCAACCCTCACTTACTGTCTTTTGCATCTGTAGAAGGGAACTGGGTGGGGAAAAAAAATGCTGATGGGCAATAGAAGAGCTGTGGTGCAAGTAAAAAAGGAAAAGAAATCAAGGTCCATGTAGTTCTGCTGCCTAAAAGACACATCTGTTGAAGCCAGTCTTCCGCATGTAACAAGAAAGTTACAGATGGCTTTGCAGGTTTCAGCTCAAACTGAGAAGTGCTTACTAAGGGAACTTTGAACCTGAGTTTGGAGTCACTTTTGGCCTATTTGATCTTAGTAAATTACAAACTACAGCCCGTGCAGTCTCAGCTAGACCCTCCAAACTCCTAAGTGAGAATATAGGAAACAGTGCTGGGAAGGTTTATCTTAGAAAATAGTGAGTTCTGCTCATGACAGAAATCCTAGCAATTGTCCTTTCTATTCTAGGTTCTTTGGGAAAAAGTGCACTCTCCCTCTGAATCATAGGGGAGGAGAAACAAGAAAATTAAAGCTTTAGATCAGCCTTATAGCTGTTGTGGGTAGAGCTGAGCAGTTTCTAATACCTTCCTGTACTTGAGAGTATATTGAAATGCCGTTTGCGTTCTGGCTGCCAGAAAGAACTCAAGCTGAGTTTCTCTCCATTCCATCTCCTTTTTCAGTTACAGCTGACACAAGGACACAGCAAGGTCTCTTCGTTGGCACATTTGAAGGATAATGCAATTCTGGTTCTCCTGCAAAAGACAGAAAGCTGCAGAACTCCCAATGTACTCTGGCCCCGAGTTCATGCCTCACTGAATTAGCGTGATCACACTTCTGAGTTTACATGTTGTGGCTTCAACACAGATTTTTACATAACCCATAGATACGTATAGAATAAAGCTGAAGGTCAGAATTACAGCTGAAAACATTACTGACTACAGCAAGCATATTGTCCTAAGTTTATAGATGGGCTAGGGACTTGTGACTACCAGCAGTATTGAAGTCCTAGACTATTTCCTAGAGCTTTTTCTCTCTAAGGAAGAAAGAGACAGTAGTTCACAACTAATCCATAAGTAGTCCATAATGACTCTTGTTACCAGTGTTCATAATGAAAATCTAGCTATTTCAGGACATGTGCCAAGAAGAAATTTCCAATCTGATGCTCTAGCAACTATTCATTGCTCTGCTTCCTTTGAAAGCAGTTTTGTGCACTGTTTCACTTCACTATTATCATAAGTAGCAACGAAAATGAGATAGAAAGTTCTTCAGTCCTTATTTCACCTGTAACAGTGCAAACTAAGAGAAAGTCAATAGATGGATTGATTTCATTAATTAGAGCAGTTTAATTCATTTTTCAGAAAAAAGTAAAGGTTTACAGCTCTGAGCAACACATATTGACAGACAAAAATGGGATGAGTATAGCTATTGTTCTTGAGATAGCAGAGTCTGAGATGTAATGACTTCTTTAATGTTCTGGGCTTAAAACTACAGAGGTTCAGAACAGATTCACTGGCAGGTCAGCCGTGCTTACCTCTAAGGGTGGCACGTCGTCTCAGAGGAACTGGTCAGACAGCTGCTCATGGTACCTTCCACTAGCATCCAGCCCCAATCCTTTTGACTTTTGTTTCTGCTTTTGGAATCCTTAAAAGTACAACTTCCAGAGAAGACAGTGAGACTACTTACTTCTGCCATACTTACACTCTTCAAATGCTTTTTGGATTTTCCTGTATCATTTTAGATTTGGCTTGTTGAGATAAATTTTGTATGTATCTTGACTTGTATTGTAGAGTGTACCTTCAACATGTAAGCAGAATCTGAAAGTTTTCATCCTCTCTCAGCTGTTTCTGAGATATTCTGTGTTTAGTCAGAGCAATAAAAATAATCTAGATCTTAGAGTATTGCTGTAACTTTGTAGCAGAATTTATTCTAGTGATTCAAACACTGCAAAGTTTGAAATAAATATGTTTATAAGCTGTAATATAATAGTGTTTATGGAGACTTCAGAGACGCTAAAGAGGCTTGAAGGATGTTTCTAGCCTCAGAACGCCATTTATAATTACAATCTTGGGCTGAGAGTTTACTTCCTTGTCTTGTGTGACCCACAGATGGTGCCAGCATATCACAGATAACCATTCTGTGTCAGAGCTGGGACCATTATTAGTTGTTGTTGGGGGGCTTTCATCCCATCCCTCTGATAAGTGAAAAGGCATATCATTGTGCTGTTCAAATAGCATTCTCTTAATGGAGATTGATAAAAGGACTGTGAATAGTGGATGTTGTTTTCAGCATTTGGTACCTATCATCTTGGAGCACATGTAGCCAGCATGGTAACCAGCTGAGTGGCAGGCCACTACAGTATTGTAAGAGGTCATTCCTAAAGCAAAATCTGCTCCCTTCCCATGTTGTGGAAGTAAAGCAATACTATATCTAAAAATCATTTGGTATGATGGTAAACATATGCCATTGTGGCCGAAACCCACAGACAACCTTGGAACAACATTATGCAGCATAAAAGGTGCCAAAGGAAAGCAGGTGTAATTAATATTGAAAGCTCTGACAGCTGTAGCTGCTGGTGTGCTGTGAAAATAAGACTAATCTTCTCCACCAAATAAGCCACAAGAACTGGATTCTAATACGTTGAATTGATGGAAGGTTTCATCGCTACATTCAGTGGGAAGAAAGAATAATATTGCTGCGGGCTTGCAGTCTGCTTCGTTATTTCTTTCAAAAGATATTCAGTGGTGCTCAGGTGCCATAAATAGACATGAGAAACATTCTGAGGGGAATCTGAACTTGCAGTCTGAAGTAGAAGAGTTACGACTTGATGGTCTGTAATGTGATTTTGATAAGTTACTGCCCCACTTCAGCAGAGCATGAGGACAAGCTAAAGTCCTCTATTGCAAGCAGGACAACTAAGTTTATAGTTACATGTCATTGAACAACAAAAAGATTAGCCATTGATTTTGACATATCTGTGGAATATGAGAGATGTTACTGAATTCATGATGAATGAACCCACGTGGGTTCTCTGTGGATTTTGAATTCATGTTACCAGATGCATGACCCGCCCCTCCCTTCAGAAAACAGAGGCTCTTATGCACTCTATACATTGTTTAACTTCAAAGCTATGAATTTGTCAGTCTGTTTGTTATCAAATGTCAAAAAGAGCTTTGTCAAATAGTCTTTTAACACGCTGTCACGTCAGATTCTTGACAGAAAATATGGAAGTGTGGGAGGGTAGTTTATTATGTTGCAATTCACCTTTGTTGGCAGTATCAGTGTTGATCCACCATAGAATATTTATTTTGAAACCTGAGGTTTTTGCAAAGTATAACCAATTTCAAGATGTTAGGTACTCAGCACTTCTCTAGAGTGTGAAATCTTACTTGATTTTTCAATAAACTCTACTTTTGGAATTTGGAAGATTGTGATACCACATGTAGAATTTTAAACCAGACAGATCCAGAATGACAGATATCTATACATTTTTGAAAATGCAAGCTTTGAGTTTACAGCTTGTGATCAAGTCTAATTGTACAGAAAGTCATTCCTTTCCAAATTTGGTTTCCATATAGTCATTGTTCTGTTAAAAGCGGACTGTGAATCTCCAGTCACTTACAGCAAACCATGGCACTGTGCCCTAGTTCTCCATTGCGACACTAATGCTAACTTACTCCTTTTACCAGTTACTTGGGTCACATTTAGCACAGGCTAGGTAGCTAGCTCAGCAGAACTGCTTTGCCCTAGCAGTTTCACCCTCTCCTGAAGCTGCTATGGTACTCAGTAATATGTTTTTTCCCCAAAAGCAACTAATTTTTTTCTTTTCTTGGGGTAGATTATTTGCTTATAATTTGTCACAGAAATGGGGGAATAAGCAACTAAAGGATAGGTAAGATTTTGGACTACAGTTTTCTTAGACCATCACCACATGATTTGTAAAAATTTGTTCAGGAAACACAGATTTGAGATACTTACAAATGTTAAGAAGAAATTTTTGAAAGCAAAAAATATACAAAACTACACCTCAGTGCTATACAAAATTAACATGTATCTACATGATTCTTTTGAAGGAGGTGATACATCAGGCTTGTAATGCAAAATTTTCTGTATTGGAAACAGATATATTGCTTTCTCATTCTAAGATATTTTGGGAATTCATATGCTACAGACCAGCGACTGAATCAAATGGAAAGACACATGGGTCTGATCAGCGAAAATGAGTCTGTACTCATTCAATCTTAAGCACGCTGTCCCTGAAAGTAAAATAATATAATACTGAAGCTGAATGTCCTCATCAGCTTTGCCATCTACAAGTGAGTGTGGGTTGAGTCATGACAGTTCTTCTCATTGTTATGAAAACTCAGAACACTTTTAAAGAAATATTTTCCTTCATGAAAAGTGATGTTCTCTCAGTATCTTCTGTGGGGAAACAATCACTTCTGGCATACTTTTCCATGGGTTAAATCTTAAATAAACTGTTTCAGAGCCAATTTAGCAATTGGTGTCTACCAGGCTTTCGGGGAGCTATATTTCTGATTCATCATGCCTTTCCTTCTAAACCTTTTCTGCAGGATTCACTCCACAGATGTATTATGCCTCTTGTAGTGCATAGTAGTTTTTGCTCATCTTACTGATTCAGTTACATTAGATAGAACAGAAGTTGTTTTTTATTACCCAGCTAGAATAAAAATACCTTTTCAATTGGCCTAGCTGTTGTTATCTTGTCCTTTGTAATTTATGAGAGATGGAGAAGAGCTGAGACATCTGCTAGTTTGAAACCCATAGCCTGAGCTGACTCTTTCCTGCTTGTGAACAGATGGGAGGTAGCTCCTGCCCAGACTCCTGGGGCAAAGATTCATGCAAATTCCTTAATATTATTATGTTTCTTTTAAAATCATAGTCTTATCACCTGTTGTGGACAATTTGTGATGAGTGTAAAAATTAGATTATCCTGAGAGAAGTGAAGCAGAACTGTTCACCTCCAAGAGCCACTTTGATTAGGAGAACAAGCAGTAGACATGTAAATACCGTGTTTTTTTTTTCTGCAGGAGGTATTAAGGCTACCAGAGCAGTGGAAGACAGTTTTCTTGCTAAATGTTTAATTGTTAAGAGCCTGAACCCTGCTTTGGCTGCATAACTGTCGCTGGCTTTCCTTCGGTGGCTGTTAGGAGACAAGAAACTATATCGTATGACTCTCAAATAGCAATGATGTTGAAAGCAAAGGTGGCTTGTTAACCAGACATATCTGGTTGTAGTTGCATGTGACAGCCTATGGGAGCTGCAGTTCCAGTGGGGACAGGCTTGTAGCTGCAAGGTCACTGTGACACAATGGCACAGCCACCAAAAGCAAAGCACAGGTCAGAGAGCAGGAGGAGGTGATTACAAAATAGTTAAAGAGCGGAGCAATGATGCATCACCTCCTGTTTTTGGAGAATGCTTCTCTTAACGTGGCACTCCAACAAGGCATTGTGCGTGTAATACGCTGCTGTCCATAATGTCAGATAGGGAAAATATGGTTATGATATAAAAGGGCATCCTTTTAGTTTCTTGTTACAGAAGACCTGAGAGAGAGGGTTATCTTAGACAGCTGTAGTGTGCCCATAACGTATATAAAATCAGTTTCTGTTAAACAGCTGGTGAGCTTTAATTCCACTGGGAATAGGCATGCTGTGAGGATGTGAGTACTAGTGAAATAATTTTGCAAAGCATCCAGATGTTTCACATATTCTAAATTATCATTCTAATAAAATAGATATTTTCAATTAATTTTTTGTCTTGCAGTTGTGACAATACCAAAGACTATTGATTACATTTTATGAAATACCTTGTTTTTCCAGAAACAGGCTATGAGGTTGTTCAGCTAATTGAGGGCTGTATCTAAAACCCATCAAACTTGCTATAGTATTTCTCATTTACTTCACTGGGGGAAGGCTTCTGTGGCTTCAGCAGTTCTATTCAGGGACACAAAAGATTTATTAGTAATGTATATGAAGAAAGTAAAATACTCTTTCTAATTATCCCTTCAAAACCTGAAATTACCTCTGTCTCATATTTTACTTTTCTTCTACAGAAAACAAGAAAAAAGTTAATTAAAACAGTTGCTAACAAAAACAGTAGATTCCAATTCATGGATTTCGTAAATGAATTTCAACTGAGAAAGCAAATTACTTTAATTGTGATAGTAAAATACAGAAATAGAAGTAGAAGTATCTATTTCAAATGATACAGAAAAGCATTTTGAGGTAACAAATGAAAAAAAACAATATGCAGCCTTTCTGGATTAATCATTTCAACTTCTGTTTTATTTTGCTTCGAGTGTTACAGAAGACTTTTTTTAAAATGTTGATATTCTACAGGTGTACTAAGGTGCTATCTCACAGTGTCAATAAGCCACCTACCAATCCCACCTGGATCACTGTGAATCATGTGTTCCTTACAACTACAGATAGATGTTAATTTCAGGCAGAAAATGTAAGATATTTAGGTGTTTGTCTGCAATTCAGTGCTCACTGGTGTAATATCAGGCAACTGTGATGTCATTAAGTGCTTCTTCAGTTTCTTTCAGTCTTTCTGGTTAATTTTGGAATGTGCTATTATCTTATCCTTCTTTCAGTTCATTTATTTTGTAACACGTCAAGTAGCTCCATCTAACTAACTTAAGACTTGCAGTTTGTGTTGCCTTTCTTATGCACATGAAAGGCTCTGGCCTTATAGATAAGAAATGAGCCATTTTTCAGAGGATCGTTTTCCACCCAAGAGATGCTGCTTTCAGGTTTATACCTGTATAAACAGATTGCAACTCTTAAGTCCCTGAAATTTGGGTCAGCAGAGGCAGAGTTATAATGGGCTCCTGATCCTTCGTTTAATAGATGGAGGCTTGTACCAAGGTAAACTCAAGAAACAGCAACTTATTAAGAAAATAACTTTTGGATCAAGAATCTTCATTTACATTACAGGTTTTGTGGCATATGGGGATGTATCCATTTCATACACAATTTTAATTTTATCACTTCTTTTTTTTACTAATGGTCCCAGAATTAACATTCATCAGAAGTTCCTTTTTTTATTTTTGGAAGTAGTTATAAATTCATTACACAGTAATTACACAGCATATCTTGTTTAGAAGCATATTTGAAAAGGTAAATTCTTAGTCTCTAAGATTTAATTGCAGTTAGCATGAATAGAGAGGAGAAAAACATGGCAAGGAAGTTTAGAATATCTTTATGTATTTCAGTTTCTTCTGAGAAATTAAATATTTTCTCAGTCACCTCAGTGGACAGCCTCGGTCATGTTTACACTGGGCACCACCAAACGCAATATATACATGAGTTGCTGTAGTATTAGCTTAAGGGACAGTCTCTTAATGTGTTTGGTTTGGAAAAAATCCAAGGGAATGTGTCTGTGTTTGCATAAGTATATATCTTCACACATATAAATTACATTTTAAAAAATATAGCTCAGACTTAGGGGTAAATCCTGCCCTCACTGAATGCAATGGAAATTTTTGTATTGATTTCAAAAGACGTAGAACAAAGTCCATCTAAATTAAGATGTCATCTGTGTAATGAGCAGTTTTTACAATAGAATATGTGGGAGTCTGTAGGGGTAAGCAACACAAAAAGGTTAACCAATTTGGAATGGTAAACAAGTATGATTTTAATTATCAGTTTGTTGAGACTGTGGGTGGATTTTTTGGTCTTGCATTCCTCCTTTTCTGTTCAGGCATTAGCAAAATTTCAAAGAGGCTATTGTTTAAGTTTATTTGTGATACAGTTGCTGACGAAAGGAACACTGTATTTCTCTACTTCTGTGCTTATTTACAGTCTGCAAAAGCATATTTTCATTTTAGTTGTGGCAGGCCAGGTCAGTTAAGTAGGAATTTCAGGGGCTGCCTGGAGGTGGAAAGAATAATGACCAGTCATCATCCCATGTCCCTTCCACTTGCTCTGGCAGCTAAATAGCACACTTAGTACTGTGCTGTCATTGGCAGCTACAAAGTTAAAACCTCCCTCTCTCCCAAGCAATCCTCCCCCCAACATGGTTTAATTGTTTATTGCTCTTAAAATATTTGCCTGGAACTTCCAGTAAGCTTCCTGAAGTCCAGGTCTTATCCAGTCTCCTTATATGACCTAATGTAGTGACCAAATGGCAGATACCTCTCTTGAAAAATCTTGTCACTTATTTCAGAACCTAAACAAGAAGGGTAAATCTTTAGAAAATATCTAGTTCCAGGTCTGGAGACTGGTTCTTTTAGAAACTTCAAACGTTGGGCTTTATAGTTATCTAGATTTCAGGGAAAGTATTAGGTGATTTTCTTTAAGCTTGGTCTAAGCTGTAGACCAAGATTCTCTAAGGTTCTGTAGTTCAGTCCCAGATTTATTTTAAGTACAGTTCAGGTAACTACATCTTTGTCCATTCTTGCAATTTTTTAATACATTATATTTATTATGACAGAACGTTGTAAAATTTCACCTCTTTCACCTGAGGGCTTTTTGAAGGCAAGAGAATTATTTTCACTGCATAGGCTACTACAACATCTGCCAAGTCTATTTGAGGAAAAGAAAAGAGATCTGTGTTATGGCTCTAAATAGACCTTGCTATTTATGAGCAAACAGAATCCTTCTTCTGTCCATCCACCTCTCTGTGCAGTGTGATACCTAGCTAAAAGGAAGCCCTTCATATGCTATGTACCTCCTGGTTTCACAGCAGTCTTTTGCAGTAGCTGAAGTAGCTTGCAAGTAATTTTCTTTATAGAAGGCTTTACATAATATATGGTGTACCCTTCTGAGAGAGAAAAACATTTACACCCCCTTGGTAGAGGAATTAAATGTCTGCAAGATGTTGCCAAGACCTCACTGCTATCCTGTTTTTGAAAGAGGAAACTGTGGCTAAATCTGACCTGCTATATTCCTGCAGACTGCAAGATACGGATAGATCCAATACTGGGGATTTACGTTTAGATGAGTGCCTAGAACATTTTGGTTACAAAAGAAGACAGTCTGAGGATTAAGGGATGACTTAGTGTCTTACTTACATGCAGGGAAGGTTTAGACTAGATATTAAGAAAAATTTCTTCACTGAGAGAGTGGTCAAGCACTGGAACAGGCTGCCCAGAGAGGTGGTGGAGTCACCATCACTGGAAATGTTCAAAAAACATGTAGATGTGGCGCTTTGGGACATGGTTTAGTGGGCATGGTGGTGTTGGGTTAATGGTTGGACTTGATGATCTTGAAGGTCTTTTTCAACCTTAATGATTCAGTGATTCTGATTCTGTGATCTTACTTCTGCTTTGTTTTCTATTATCCTTCATTTTTCTGAAAATATTATTTCATTTCAACTGTGGTAGATACTTCATGTATAAAGCATATGGATTAATAACTTGAAAAACATCCACACCAGATAACTGCATGTACACATCATAAGGATGTGCGTTTTTTAAAAAAAAAAAATCCACACATTTGGAAGAGAGGAGGCATATTCTGCATTGATCACATACAAGAAGTGGAAATGTTAGCTTTAAATGACTTGCTAATAAACTAATGCTGCATACCTGAAAGGAAATTGTGATTTAATACAGAAGTGAAATCAGAAGGGAAAGTCTGTTGCTATTGTTTCTAGTGTGGAATCTTTGCAAAGTACCTGCTCACCAATTAACTGCGCCAAGTCTACCTGAGAAAATGCTTGTCTCCCTTTAGCATTATTTTGATAGGGTTATAAATTTAGGCAGTGGCTTGCAAACAAACAAATCTCTGTGTCCTACCCAGTTCCCTTGTCTCAGACCAGCATAAGAAGTACTCTTAAACTGCTAAGGACCTAATTCCAAAATCTCAAAGAAGTGTGATAACTTGAAAAGTACCTTGTGAAAAGTACCTTGTAAAAAGTATGTCTCCAGCAAAAATTTCCCACTAATTTCAATTTATCTACAAGCTAAGAATAGTTTAGGTACAATCCTGCTTAGGGGCAGGGATAAAATTGAAAGCCTCTTGATTCTCTATTTTTCCCTGTGATTCTATTATTCAAATTCTCAGTTCAAATTAATTTGAATTCAATCTGCATATTAAGATGCAAACAACCCCAAACTTAAATTGTCATTTTACAGCTGCTCAAACTTTGGGGTGACATTCAACCAGGTCTTAGAGGAAAATGATACAATGCACTAAAGCAGATAAAGTATATATTGTGCAGATTCAGGGTTAATAGAGAAATATATTCATTTATTTTAAGAAAATCTGAAAGAAAATATGTTTTGGGTTTCCCATTGGAGCATAATAAAAAATCAGCAAAGCTGTTTTCCCAGAGAAGGCATCATTCTTGCAGTAATTCTTTTGGGGGAAAGAGGTATAAGAGGGTACATATCAGAGGAAAAATTCTGAAGAGTCCTAGAATTGAGAAATGCTCAACAAATTTGTCAATGTCTTCTTTAAATTAGCAACACTGTAGAGTCACTACTAAAATAACACAAACAAAAACAAAAACAAAAAGCAGCATCCTAGGACCATGCTGACTTTCTGTGAGCTGTGTGGTGGTTTTGCTCCCTTCTGAACTGATGCTGCATTTAATTTTCTGCCACCAAACACAAAAACAAAACAAAACAAATCAAAAAGCAGCTTAAGTAAGTCACAAGAAATCTGCAGCAAAGCTTTTGTAAGATTATAGCCTTTAAAAATTCTCAGTCAGGGAGTGCTTCATAAAGATAGAATAAATTAACACAACCAGTATTTATGTAATGATTAGATTATAGATTGATAAGATTTGTGCTTGAAAGACGAAGCAAGTTAAAACATGTAAGTCAGTGCTGGAACAGTAAACTTGCTAACAAACATCCATGTGATGCAGTAATGTGTATGCTTAGAGGGTATTCTGCTAAAGCCGCACAGTCCTTGTACACCCAGAAGACCATGAGAAACAATATTTCATGCACTTATGCCAGTGCCATTCTATTGTCTTCAGATCTTCCCACAGTCCATGAACAGAGGAAAAATCCTTAAAATTTTCAGGATCTTTTTCCCCAGTAGCCCACTTGAGCAGTAAAAAATATCCAAGGAAGACCTCTGAACCTAAGGGCAGAAAAATCTTGGGAATAATTCTGAAATAACTCTTCAAATGTACGGCCTCTCTGAAAACTTCTGCTTTTCTGATTCACTGGACACTGAACAGCTGTACTCTGCAGGATAATTGGACTATAAAGAAATTGTAGAGGCCTCTGCTTTCTGACCCTTTGATTCATTTGGGATATCTTAAGTCTTTTTCTGAGCCTGAAATTTTAGATCTGAGTATTTAATTGACTGAGTCCTTTCACACTGGTTACTGCTTTATGCACAGGCAAGACAAGTCTAGCTCATGTACACAAATATGAAATATCACCACAGTGTGCTATCATTCACCACCTTTTAATTTGGCATATGACCTTTCTATTAATTTGTAATTAGGAAATAGTATCCTAGATACCTGGAGTGATCAGGCTACTGAACAATGGAAAAAATTTTAGTGGAGACTCTTTCTTCGGTCTGCAAATGCTGCTTATCACATAATGACAATAACTGGCTATACCTCTCATTTGATCTAAATTGACTCAGCTTGATATTAGCTTGGACAACCAATTTGGAGGAGCGGTGGAGTTGTGCTGTGGAAAGATTCATCCTAATCTGCTGCTTTAACAATTGAGTTTTTCAGGGCTGAAAAGAGACTGGTAGGATTGTTTCAGATTTTGAAAGTGATATTGCATCAAGGTAATGTGTTTTCGTAAATTTCAAAAGGACCTAACCTGAATTTTCCTCTTGAATAGTCAATTTGCTATTGCAGATAAAGGGTAATCTTAAATTTTTATGCTGGTGGGGTCATATGCTAAAACAAAGTGGTAATTCGCTACATTGTTTTGGTACATTGACACTGGTAATATTTGAAATTTTATAAAGTCATTGAAATTTCAGGGAACAGTATGAATAAATTTTGATAATACAAATTGTGCAAATGTTGCCCAAAAATTTGTTCAAATATAGTTAATTTGCCTAGCACATTGAACTGACTTCTCTTTAAACACAGGGAACTCATGAGGTTGAGAAACTGAGATTTGCTGCATTTTTGGGACTCATGCTGTATTCACTAAGATAAGCAATGGAATTGGTATTCAGCTTCTAAAGGCAAGTCACTTTGCTTAAAACCGTGTAGTACTGGCATAACATATTTGTCCTTAAGAGTCAGTTTGCCCTTCTCCAACATGGATAATAAGTCAAGGCCGGTGATCATGCTACAGTAGTTAGTGCAAAGGAGACAAAAATAACAGAACATATGTTCAGCAGATGACATTTGAGACTTCTGAAAAGTCACTTGTGTTACTTCACACTTCACAGCCTGTGACTTAGTTAAGAGCTGCCTTGTGGCATGTCTTCTCTGCTTTCTCACAATCTGAAAGTGAACACTCTCTTCTAAGGACAATCATTGCTCACATCCTCCATGTTCCTGTCTAAAATAAAGTAATGTCCTGCCTTGTAAACAATCTGCACAAATTAATTGTTCTCATGGGAAAAAGTCAAATTGGACAACTTTGTGACAACCAGACCACTGGAGGTTATGGGAAATCTAGCTTTTAATATGTTACTGAAGTTTTAGAGCTAGCCCTTTGCTGATGCAGAGCTGACATAGCTCTATTGACTATCAAAGAACAGAACTGATGGACATAGCTAAAATTCTTACCTTTAATTTTCCTTAAGAGTGTAATGTCCTCCTTTAATCAGCTTTTGGCCTGTGGTGCATCTTTTAGACCAGTGGAAGAACTGTTACGGTTTTTGCTATGCATAGAATCTGTATGTTTTGAAGACCAACATTTTCTTATTTCTACTCATTGTAACCCCTACATACTCCTTCACATAGTGTCAAAGAAGGCTACTTGGTGGTTGGAGGTCCTTGTGTGAAATTTGCCCCTTATGGAGAGAGGAAATTAATGTGTGAGCGTAAAATACCTTGGCTTTCATAAAGATTTCTCTTTGCCTTCTGCATTTAAACACTAAATACAGTCAAGTGTCAGGCCCAGCATGCCTGCTATAGGTGCCTTACATAACCCGGGACTGGGTTGGTCTAGAAATCTTGATTGTTTTTTGTTGTCTTGTGAAGTGGCTGGTTTTCAAGGGTTTTGTTTGTTTTACCAGTAGAGATTATAGTAATCAGTTGAGGCACAACATTTCAGAATGGTTTTCAGACTCTTTCCTCCACACTCCTGACTCTCCTAACGTTCTTGTGTGGTTCACTCTAAAGGTGAAGTGATGACTCTGTTTAATAACAATCATCACTGCATTTTCCATAGTTTTGCTCTATACCGTATTGCTTAGCAGAGGAAATACTTGCTCAGAGTGAACTAATAATTTGACAGACTACAAAGGCAGTAAATGTCTTTATTAAGGGCAAAATAACTCTGATTCCCATTACATACCTAAAATGGAATGTAGCACACCAATAAAGTGGTGTCTAGTTTTATCTAGATTAGAGAATATGTAGTACACCTCACAGTTCACTCCATGGCATCATAATTATATTTGTAACCCTGAACAGGAGAAGATTTCTTTTGGGGAAAAAAGCTGTTTGTGTAGCTTTTCTGGGATTTATTCCATTTTCTGTTGCATTAGAAATTTCTCTTCAAGTTCTTTTTACTCACTGGTTTCATTATAACACTTGTGTTTGCAGTTTGGACAGTAAAGTTTACTTTGAAGCCTGAAATTCAAGAAAATTAAAACTCCTGGAGGAAATTAATCTTCAAAGAAATGCCCCAGGAAGTTCAGAGATCAGTGCATATACAGTGAGTGTTTTATTTATGTAGCTCATGGTGGCTGTTTGAAGGTTAGTGAAAATGAACACACATGAAAAAGAACAGAGATAAATCTAAATCCTTTTCTGGGGAGAGCTACTTGTCTAAAAGTGGCAACAAAAATACCACAGAGTGCTAGTTCATTGTCCCACTTTTCTGGACACCTAAAGATACAAGACCCAATCACTTTCCAGGATTAAAAGGTTGACCTTTCAGGTCAATCATCTCTTATCAGGAAATGGGCAGGGAATTGAAAAAAAATTTACATATCTGGTTGTAAGTTTCAATTTTTTTAATCTTTTTTGGTCCATCTTTTCCTTCGATTATTCTTCTTCCTCTTTTATATCGTTCCCTGAAAACTACCTTCTTATTCACTGTTGCTTTGAAATCTCAAAGTAAAAAAAAGTTTATGTTGGATATGCCTTATTTCACACTATTCAGTTACTTGAGGAACATTTTTACAGATATGAAGTTCAAAGGTAGCACAAGCTACTGTACAAAAGGAAGAAGCTAACAAATAATTTAACAGTGCAAGTTACACTTTTATAGTGAAACTCTGGGTATGTCAATATAATATAAACACTGCCTCTGTAAATGATAATAAAGTAACACAATGAATAAATGAAATACTCGTTTCCCCATAAAAATAAGATACTGGAAGTGATCTGATCTTTACTAAAGCTAATTATGAAACTTTGCTATAAATAATTATAAAAATGCCTTTACTATATTATTTCAGGCAACAATGTTAAACTCTAGTGTGTTTTAGAAACTGAAGTCCAGAGTAACACAGTCACATGAATACAGTGGAAATCTAGCTAAATCTAGGAAATCTAAATAAAATAATTTAGTTTCCAACTTAAAAAGGGGTTATAACACCAGTGGAAAAAAACTTCCTTAGATACAGAGGCTAACTACAACAAGGCAACAGAAAAAAACAAACTTCATTTGTCTAGTGGACTAGCAGACTTCATTCAAAGCCTGTGGAAGGTAAATAAAGCATTTCACTGAAATGTATTGGCTTTTGACCAGGCCTGTTATAAACTAATTTTCTTTGACATTCAGTCTGAATGCTGACTTTTTTTATATACTACTGGAGAATGCAAAATTTTTTGTGGTTGTTCTAAATTCTCTGACACAAGTACTCAGAAACACAGTGTTTTGGATGTTGTAAATGGCTAATTTTTTGCTCTAATGTTATGCAAGGTCATGTGTTAAATACATGCACTCTGCTTAGAATATGTGGGTTCTAAGAGACCTATATTACTGTTCCATCATTCTCAAACATGGCGGAGCCTCAAGGCTTGCAGGATCACCATGGGTGCATCCTCCTTTTTGTTCTATGTGGTAGTAAAGTAACATTATTTCTTGTGTAGATCTGCCATACAGCCTATACTAGACACCTGCTTAGCTTAAATTTTAGTGAATTGAACTGGTGGGATTACGGTATGAGAGTGCCAAACAAGGCAAATACAGGAAATGAGTCCATCCTTAAATCACTGACTTTTAGCTGCTATAGTATTTGTTCTGTATACAGGGGTGTGCAGACAGATTTTTGATGTTTGAAAGACATTTATTTTGTTGTCCCTGTTCGCATATGGAGAAAGAACAGATGATTTCCATTTTAAAGGAATATCCATCAGTTGTCTATCTTTGCAGTTGACACAGCTATGTATTACAGATGAATTTGAAATCTACTTAATGATATGCTTCCAGTACTTCCAGATCAGGTCAAAGTTCCTCTTCCATAGTTCATACTACTTATCAAAAAATAATTTTACCATATGATTTCTGAAAGTTACAAAGAACCATTGGTTTCTATGAAGAAATGTTAGCTTTTAACCCACTGGATTCTGTAAAGACTGTTGTATACAACTGACATAAAAATATGGAAAAATGTGTAAGTGGAATAAGTAAGTATAAATCTTCATTATTTCAAATTGCATTAGCTGTTCATTTAGAGTTTAGTTTGCCAGGAATATTTTCTCAGAAAGTAATGACTTGACTTTTTAGTTCCAGCCAAACTATTAATCATTTAAGAATAGTAGCAGAGGAAAAAGGGTCTTAGCAAAGAAGACAGCTGTAATTCCATCAGCTGAACAAACATACAAATTTTTGTTTTCCTCGTGCTTTGGATATGTTTCTATGAGACGCTTGAAAGACGTGGATCTGCTCCAAAAATTAGGTCCTTGTGCCTATTGCTAGACCAAAACATAAACATTCACAAGCACATGACAAAATGTGTCCCTCTCATATGGTCCTCTAGCTTCCCGATGCACTTGTCCTGATTGTGTTACCCGCTGCCAGCATTTTGGTTATACAATGAAAGGGATGAAAGAATGACATGACTAGGAAAGACAGCAGCAGGGATTAAGACATCAGAAATATTTCTTTGTCCTGATTCTGGCTGGCTGTGAGCATCTGAGTGACCTTTAGAAAGGACAAGTAAGAGGACAGGAAACACGTGCTGCCAGTCTAGAGGTGGGACAGTAGTTGGCTGCTGTCCATCTTATAGCTTTTTTTTACATTTTTGCTTTTAAGTATTTGTCAATACCATAATATTTATGCTAAGATGTCTGATTTACTATTACATGTAGTCTAATATATCATTCATATTAGTCTAAATATGATTTTGCTGATAAAAACATAACAATTTATGATGTGTCTTTAAAAAGGTAGATTAAAAAAAAAGTGGATGTTTGTATAATTTTCTATGGAGATATACTAAAAATGGGCAAGATGAGAAAAGAGCAAAAGGAAAAGATTACATGAAATACATGTCAGGAAATTTAAAGAACTAGATGAGACATTCCAGACTGTTACAGACAACTCAGGGAAGTCAGAGAGAGATTCCAGTGGACTGAAGAAGGACAAACAGTACATTTTGAGAAGAGAGGAATTATCTTGGGAATTACAAGCCAGTCAGCTTAGTTATCCAGAAATACACTGGAAAGATATGAATCAATTTGCAAGCATTTACAGAATAATAAAGACATAAAAGATAGTCAACATGCTTTTATCAAACAAAAAATAATATCCAATGTTTTTCCTAGGCAGCATATCTACCAAAGCGGATAGAAGAAAATCTGCTTTCATTTCAGTAAGACTTTTAAGAATTCTGTGTGACATTTTCCTGATAAACTAAGGAGATAAAGCTTCATGAAATTACAGTAAGGCAGAACTCTACCTGATTGTAAAACACCACTTAAGCAAATCTTTAATGATTTTCTGTCAAACTGGGGGACATCTCAGGTTTATGGGGTATATAGAAGGGGGAGGGACAGTCTGGTCAATTGGAAGACAATCTGGTCTTTTCCAGGTCTTGCTCACATTGTTACTAACTGCTGTAAATGACAGAGGAGTGCATTTATGATCCGTGAGCAGCAATGAGCTACGCAGAGTCACAAGCACAGTGTAAGCAAGCCAGAGACTGACAACAAATTGCTCTAAAATCAGGTAGGTGAAATTCATAAAAGAAGATGAATATACATAATGTATAATAATATAATTAGGAAGCATCCGTGCAAAATGAAAGATAACTGCCCAGGTGGGAGTGCTGTAGGAAAGAATCTGCAGGCTGTAGTGGTTTACAAAACAAATACGAGCAAAGATGTAAAATGTTAGTTAAAAGTCATTTCCTATGTGTTAGTGGTATTGCTACATGGAAGACATGAAGGGTTACAACGTGTTGTTCTGGCAATGCCTTGGGTAGGTAGAATGCCTAGCTTAAGACAATGTATAAAGAGCTTGATATTGAGGAGGTGTTAGAGCAGTTGTATCCAAAGAGGTATGGAATATGCATTTTTGAAGGAATTGAGTTTTCCTCTATCTCTGGTGAGACATACTGGCTCAAATAAAAGGCAATAAAATTGCAGAAGCCATCCAAGTGCAATTCACTACATCATGTTTAATCAGACAGTTGTAAACTAGAGCAGTGGGGAGCACATAAGAGAGATTCCCAAAGCTTCCAGACTTCTTGTTTTGGGTGTTTCTTAAAAGTCAGTAAAGTTCTGAGTTGGTTCTCCAGGTATTTAGCTGTGTTTACATGGCAGGGCTCACAAACTAGTAAATCTCAAAGTGACACTTCATTAGACTGGCTTTGATGTGATTGTCAGCTAAACACCCCAAAGTTGATTGAAAACCTCCCTTATCTACATGCTCTTTGCTCATATTGCCTATCCCAAGCTGCCAGACTATTTGTCCCATGAATCTGTACCATTGCCACTAGAAATAAAATTCTTAGTGTGAACATAATTAGTATGAAAGGAAAAGATTTTTATCTGAATATCTTATTATCAGAGTACCTGTCTGAAAAATAAACACTACCAGTATAAGCATCTTTATAGCACACTTTTCTGCTCTTCTGTTGAGGGTATAATTCAGCATGATGTAACAGCAGTTTATGTCCCTTGTTTCCAAATATACATCCAAATATAGACATTTTCTATTTGGCTGTATGAAGAGAACTGTTGTTTGACAGACAGAGTTTATCAACAAAAAATCTGCTTTATTTCTGGTTAGAAATTTAGCAACAGTCCCAAGACAATATATGTCTATTATCCTAACAGCAACCCTGTCAATAGTGAATTGTTCTTCATTAACAATAAAGTTATATTAATGAGATATGTTCCCTCTCTATATTATACAGCACTTGTTATTTTACTAGACTGCTTTGTAACATTAAGTTGAACAGCTTTAAGAATTTAAAATAACAGTATCAAGAGTTTTAAGCATACTCTGTAAACATCCTTGTCAGCCAAACTGTGGATTTTTCAAGCAAACTTGTTTTCTTCTGTTTAAGGAATTGTAGCAGGCAAAACGGCCTCTTATTGCACTGTTGATAATATTAAATATGGTAGACAAGATAGCAGTATGTATAAGCTTTTTTTGGGGAGGTAAAGAGCAGGGGGATAAGAGGGACAACAATAGAGAACTCCAGAGAAGAAGAATGATGACGAGTGATACAACAGACTTCTAGTTTGTTTGTTGAGGGAGTTATGGGGGTTTTAATGGAGGAAATTTAAAGATCTCTAACTTTTTGCTTGAAATGAGGGTTTTTACTCCCAATGAAAGTCCTCTTTGCCACAACACAGACAAAGCAGTTCTGGTTCTTCATTTCTGATTCCTTTCTAGATCTTTTCTTCTGTTCCCAGGTCATCATTTTTACAAATATCTTATGCCTTACAAATGCATACCTTCTGTTTTTTCCTATTTTTTCTTCCATTTACTGTAATCCAGCTCCCCTTCACCATGCCCTACCAAGCATGAGGTGTCTCAGTCTGTACAATTTTTTGCATATATGATAATGAGTATTCACTCTGTGATAACATTGAAGTATATTTCTACATACAGAGTCAACTACCCCAGCTCTGTGTGAAATATGAGTAGGACAACAGTGTTGGGAAAATATTATACCCAACAATTCAATTTGATTCCCATGAATCCTTTGACTTTGTCCATAATCCTGCAAAGAGGCTAAATTTATTCCACTCTGCACATGGTTTCTTCATGGAAACATAGAGTTTCTGTGTGTATCATTCAAATGCAGCCAAATTTCTTTCACCTCAGCTGATTCCCATGGACATAGTAGCTTTGAAGACCAAGACTTAAAATCTTTAATTTTCCTTAAAAAGAAACTGAAGTACTCCAAGCAGAGGTATACATTAAAGTACAGAACTGAACTGGACTCATTTTTTGAAATTCAACTTGATCGTCTGGTGGACTTTTCCACTTAAAAGATCCTCTTCAGCACCAAAACTGGGAGATAGATGACAAAATCTTGACAGCATGGCTACCAATGTGTGGGGTCAATGACAGCATTTCTGTGTGGTCTTGACATAACAGAATGAAAACTTATTAAGCACCAGATTCTTCTCATGCCCAAACAGAAATGTTACACTTCATACTGAGAAATACTTCTCTCAAAATGATTTTACCTGAGGCCACTAAATGATCTGTAATTTTAGCACTCAACATTTCTTCTCATTATTATTTCAAGGGTTTTTCCAATGCAGACAATTTTTGAAGGCAGAAATTAAAATAACATTATGGTGCTTAAGAGTTTTTTGGCACTTACCCAAAATAAGATGGAATGTTGTTCACAGGCTGCTTTTCTTGTCTGTATTTCAGACTCTGCTCCACTAACTGCACTATGAAACAGCGTCAAGGAACATAAGCTGCATAAAGCAGAACCTGGAAAAAGTTAAATAAGGACGGATTTAAAGTTTAATCAAATTCTCTCAGTAATCACCCACTGCTGACAGATCTACAGTCAGTGAAAGATCTATTTTATCTTTCTGCTAATGCAGATTAGTCTGTTCTAAGCTCTTTCAAAGCATTTTGATCAGTACTGTTCTCTGGGGCTTTCAGCCTACGCCTCATTTTGCTACTACGGAATAAAACATTGCTGACTCTGAATTTGCTCCAGATTTGTATATCCAAGAGTCCTCTATATTTCATTTAATTCATTCTTTGTTCCAACAGTATGAACCATAGTCATAAAATTGTGAGCACTATACTACACTACTGACCTGTCTAGACCAATTGCTCTAGAGAGAATCAGAAAAGATCTCTCTTTTTGGCATAAGTGCTCTCTTTAATGGACTAAAAAGACTATTTCACTGTTATGGACTTTCAGCTGGCCACTCTGCACAGCACTGACAGTCTTGAAATCCCTTAGTGATGTAAGGTCTATTAGGGAATGTTTTCAGTAGTCTTCAAGTTTTCTATGATTTTGGTTTGGCTTATGTACATCTTTTCAAATACAGCTTTGTTGATTTGAAAAACTCTGGAGTATTACTTCTGTCCAGCACTGACTGAGAAGTATGTCCTATATTTGCTGAATCTATTTTATGAATAAGAGATCTGAATAATTTAGAGTCAGACCTGAACATCTCAAACTTTGGATGTTTCAAACTGAGAGTTAGTGTGGACATATTGCTACCTAGTTGATGAATTTAAACTTAGAAAAATTTATTCTCTGATTTTATCAATAAATACCCTTCAAAAACTGAGGCTATTTATTAATATAAACTCAAAAATTTGTCTGTGAAAACACGAGTCTTTACATTTATCTTAATTTTAAAGAAAAACAAAGTTAATGGATATCATGTGTTCCTATTGAGGGCTGGAACACCTCTGATGCAGAAAGGCTGAGAGAATTGCAGTTGTTCAGCCTGGCAGAGAGAAGGCTCAGGGGAGACCTTATTGTAGCCTTTTGATATATAAAGAGGACTTATGAGAAAGGTGGAGAGGGACTTTTTACCACAGCTTGTAGTGACAAGGGGCAACAGTTTTAAATTTAAAGTGGTAGATTTAGACTGGACATAAGGAAGACATTTTTTATGATGAGGGTGGTGAGATGCTGCAGCAGGTTGCCCAGAGAAGTAATGGATGCCCCATCCCTGGAAGCATTCAAGATCAGGTTGGATGAGGCTTTGAGCAACCTGATCTAGTGAAAAATGTCCCTGGCAATGAGAGGGGAGCTGGAACAGATGATCTTTGAAATTTTCTTTCATCCCAAACTGTTCTATAATTCTATGATTCTATCTCCTAGTGAGCTATGAAAGTCCCATTTCAAATGTCTACTGCATATTATCAAGTTATTTTTATGCATAACCTTTGCATTTATCTAGATTTAAGAAAATAAAATTTTACACAATAAAGTTACTAATAAAACAGCAAATTATAGAAAATAGTTGCATGTGTTCCAGAAGACAATTCTGTAATATTTAATGCTACTTCAAAAACTTCCATGTTTATATTCCTTCAGAAACTTATTCTGTGAGTATGATATCTTTATTTCTGTGAAAAAGCTGTGACCTCATAGACTATATTTATATCCAGGAGGAATTTTGAAGGTTTAAAAAACCCCAATAGCCAAATCTTTAGTCTCTTTGCAGAAAGAAACTTCAGACACTGGCATTTGGCAAACTAGGGGTTTTTAGGTCAGGTGCTTTTGGCCAAGTGAGTCTCTCTCATGGGTCTGACATCGGTCTTGGCTTGAATTTCTCTAGGACTGATGTCACTCACTATGAAGTGCCCTATCACTTCCTTGCTAGCAGTGATAATTTGCTTGCATTTAGCAGATGGAGGGGAGAGAACTAAAGCTAGATGTGGCAGTTCTCCCCAATGGGAATGGAAGAAGAGCCGCTCCTGGCCTTCCTGGAAGCTGGAATTCTATCTGAATATAGTGAGACTCCCAAATGAGTGACTGGCTGTAAGACTGCCCAAGAGAACTAGAGGAATATTCTCATTTTTCTGTTAAGCTTTTTTAGGTTAGTGTAAGTTTTCAAGAACCTTTCTTTCAAGGTTCTCTTCCCAAGAATAGAGAATAGGAGTCTATCATATATCCTTCAAGCTTGCCATTTTTACCTTTTCGTCATATAGATTTTGGTCATCCTCTTGCTTTTGAAAGCAGTATGTTATTAAGATATGAGAAATCCCAATGTACTGAGCCAGTGTGAGGATGACAATTTTGATGTTAACTTCAGAGATTTGTTGGGTTGGACATGAATGCTTTCCAGCAGCCTTAGCCAGAACTGCTGGCATCAGTTGATTTACACTGACAGGAGATTACGAATTTTAGACTGTGAGTGAATTTCATTTTGTTTGCTTCTTAATCAGATTGTAGTAATTGGGGTCAACAGCACTGCTTTCTTAGAGGCTGTCAGCACAATTGCCTAGCATTTGGTATTCTGAACAGTGGAGTAACAGACATTGTGCATATTTGTAGTACTGTGTAAGTAAAAACCAGGTCTTATAAGACTGTGATTGCAAATATGTATATGACATAGCACTTCGTACTCAAATCTGATATTTTCCTTATGTGCTACTGTTTAGAAAGCAAGCCTGACATTTCATATAAACAAAGTCTTCCTGAACTAACATGCATGCTCTGTCTGTGCTACAGAACATAACAACACTTGGCATATGAGGCAGAAAATGTTACAACGGTTTAACAGTTTAGAAAAGTTTACTTTGCTTACTAACGTGTAATCAAAATAACAAAAACCACATCTCATGTCAAGTTCATATGATTTTGCCAAAGAAATCAGGTAAAACTTAGATCTATTGATTTGCTGCTGGTCTACTTATTCAGTGAGGACTTATTCAATAGGGCCCAACAATTTTCAATGAAGGGCCTCTAACAAATAGCAACTTAACCTCCCTGTTTGAAAATGCTGGAATATTGAAAGACTGTCTTGGTGGTAAATCAACTACAAATCCTCATTCAAAAATAATTAATAAAATGTTTTATAATACTAACTTTGTAAAAGAAAAGAAAGAAAAATATGCAATAGTGTGCTATCCCTTTTCCTAAAGGAAGTCTCCCCTCTGAATTCTTGATCGTGCAGCTACTTGGACAGCTGTCTGCTCCCCTCCTCCTCTTCTAGTAATGCTCCAGTTACAAAATGTGAGTATCAAATCCCAGGACTCCATTATCTATCTTGCTGGATGGCAAAGGATCAAACAAGCTGCATATGACCCAGTGCTATGGGTTGTCATGTGTCCAGCCCAGGCAGCTGCTTCTCTTGTTCCATGATATTGGTCTTATGGAATGAATCCCGAGGCTGCAATATACTGGTGAAGTTAAGTACTATTGTCCCTGACAGAGTAGTTAGTTTGGCCAAACTTTACTCACTGTTTCAACAACATAATCTTCTCCATGTTATGACCTACACTTTTTTTAAACAACGGGCTGCACCTATGACAGAACGTAAAATTAAAATTAAATATTATCTACATTTGCTTCTTGATTTTTTTAGTTACAACTCGCTCTCTCTCAACCAAGGGCTACAAATTTTTTCCTGACTTTCCATCAATCTAGATCTTTCTGCTCCAGGACTTCTCATTTCTTTCAGACCTCAGGCCCCACTCTTCTCCTGCAGCCCTGAAAATCATGTTCAAGCATGACAGGACTGCCTTAGACTTCTTGAGGTCTTTATAGCATTTTTATGGGACATCCATATGTTAAAAAATTAAGCAAAGTCTGAGAATCTTCTGAGCCATTAGCTCTGAACTGTCCATCCAGATAAATTTCTATAATGACCTCTGGTATAGCTGTGGCCTGAGCCACTTCACTCTCTTTAATAATATCTGTTTGACCTTCAGGAATGAACAAGAGCTATGGATCATTCCAAACAAGTGCTTTGCTTGCAGCCCGTGTGTTTTGGAGACTAAAGCATTTAACAGTATGTAGAAGCCTTCCCTTGTCTATTTGTTTTAGCACCAGATAACAACCCTGCCTACAATAGTAGTATAATAGTATAGATGCAGCATTAATGTGATGACCATGTAGCCAAAAATATAGACAACCCAGTACCTCCTGCAGTATACCAGGTAAAAGCAGTAAGAAACTAGGTAACATTCAAGAGAAGTTTGGCTTGGATACAGTAGCTGAGACCAAAGAAACATCTGCAGCATTTTCTAAGTGACACTTTGAGTTGAATAATTAATAACCTGGAGTATGGATCAGTGCCAAAGAGGCAAAAGAATCACACTTTTACAAGAAGCTGCATCCTTTTTTTAAACAACTCTTTGCAAAACTGTGAAGTTTGGGGGGGGGGAAGGGGGGAAGCAGAAATGGAAGTTGCATTTTTGCAGATTCAGTTCACCACTTATTTATTATAACAACTTAAAAGATAAAGGATAGCTACCTGAACTTAAATATTCAACTTGTATTAATTTTTAACATTTAATTAGGACAGAGTTTCTTTAACAGTTGCAGAAATGGCATTACCACTAATCAGAGTCACCCTAAGCACTTTACATGAAGTGATTTTTTTTTTCCTAAAGTGCAATTAATTTGGTTATTTCCTTTAAAATCAACATTATAATTACATTATAATTACAAAAGCTACCTTCTACAATATGAATTATAGCATGTACCTGTATGTATACTGTTGTATAATAGATACATAGATGTCTGTATATTCTTTGTGTAAACTGTACTATATGTATTATATTAAATACATATATTAATTAAACTATATTATATTACATAAACTATATTGTATATTCTAAATATATTATATGGGGGCATCAGCTCAAAAAGCTAAGGAGAAAGTCTTTCATGAGAACATATTTTGAAAAGAAAAAGCAAATCACCACTGGGTGCCACTGTTCTTCCTTACCAGCTGTCTTGTCTATCACTGCAGAATGATTTTTGCAGTAAGGACATGATCCAGAGCCCACTCAGTCAGTGGCAAAGCTCACGAAGTCTTCAACAGCACATGATGAAAATCTAAAAGAACATGGCCCTTCAACAGAGATGTGCCTGTTGCATAACTATTATCAAATATGGTAGTTGCTTGTGCAACAAAAATCTCTGGCATTTTATTCCACTGCTGTACATGGTTTTTGGAAATAGCAGCTTCTAAGTGATAAATTGGCAAGCAATTGGTATACAAAAAAATTCATGCACTGGTCCTGAACTCCTGAGAAGGTAATGATAGATCTTCTGTTCACTTCAGCAGAATCAGGGGCAGACACTTAGAAACCAGTTCTTCATATGTGTAGTGAAGCAATAGAGTCTTCTTTCATCCAGGGAGATGTACATTTCAGAGTGTCCACAGGAAGCTGTAATGCTGTTTTCTATTCCTTCTAAGTCGCATTATTTGCCATGCAGTAACACTACACACCCCTACAAGGAGAATGCACAGTGGCTGCAATTTAGTGATGCTGGCATTATTTTTCTCTTGGCCTCATTCTCCAATGGTAATACTGTTGATTTATGAAAGACTCAGAGTACTTAGATAAGCTATTTCCTGGCTCTGTGCCTTCCCTTTCTCTGTCTCCATAGAGCCTCAGGTCATGAAAGGGAAAGGGAGAGCATTGTCCTACGTTTTTGAAATCAGGTTAATGCTAAATGCCTTTGGCATTTAAGAGATCTTTTCTGGATCCATATGTTATATAAGTATCTGTGACAGACACAGGAAGGAGTCTTCACCTTAAGACGATGTTCAAGAAGTCAATAAACCGAGTGGAAGGTTTCTTAAATTCAGCTTTGGGAAATACTGATAAAAGCTCTCAGCTCTCAAAAGTAGGTGGGTGCCTCAACCTGCTCAAGAATATCTGTTTATAAAAAACAAGGTGTTATTCTTCTAAAACAAGTGTTCCTATTGTTGGGCAACATTCCAGCACCTAACTGAATTTGGTCTCATTTGCATAAAAGGATTATTAATTGAAAAATAGTTCTTCCATATTCTCCTGTATGTTGTCTCTCTTGCTTACTAAGCCAACAATCTGGTGACATTGGATGTTTGGGAAATTTTGCACATTCCTGCCAGAAACACAGGGGCACTAGAGTTAAAAGGCAAGTGTTAGGGATTTCAAAGTAAGTTCTCAATGGCATCATAATGTTGGATATAGCTATTCCATTCTTAAAATCTAAGATACTTTTTGAACCTAGACTTTCATCTACAAAATACAGTTTAGGTTTTCAATGATTAGATTAAAAAAAACATTTTGGTGTGTAACTCCTATTGAAATCTGTGTCTGGAGAGTGTTTGGTGATTGGAGTCTATGTGTTTCATAATTTTTTGCATAAGGGAGTGCACTTTGGCATTGCTGAAAATACCATCTATGTACTTGCTCCTGTCTTTCCCAGGACAGATTGTCTCCTTAGTATTGCTTACATGTCAATGGTTTAGATAGTTTCAAATACAATTCAGATATAATTCCCCTGCATTTCATTGCCCCCTTCTTGTAATTCTTCATTTACTCCATTGTGAACTGTACAGGAACCAGGTTACTCCTCGCACTATAACACTAGCTAAAGGCTTAGCTGTATTAATTTCAAGTTAGCTGGGTACCATTTACAAGAGTCCCCAGCTTTGCTCTTGAACAGAGTAATAGATGCAGTTATGCAAAACTGATTCACTTAAAATATGGGGAGAAAGCAGCAATTGTAAGGCAAAAAAGAAAGGATTGTTTATAGAATAAAAAACTCTGATGAAACTATACATAATAGGGCTCATGTAAATAAGGTTAAATATTTTATAGGCTGCTTATTTTGAAAGACTATACTAGTGAGACGGGAACAAAAAAGATGAGTATTTCAAACAGCAGAACAAAACTCCATATAAAAATTATACTTCTTCACTTAAAATTTCCAAGTGGCACAGGGCCAAAGTAAGTATTTTTGTAATTTTATCGTAATAAATAACCTGTAACCTCATTTCAGATACTCAGATCAGTCAGTTAAATATTTTTTTAAAAAACAGCTATTGTGCCTGATTTTCATAATAAAACAATCCTTTGTTTAGGTATATAAACTCACTTTTAGTTAGGCACAGTTGTTTGGGTGGTTTTTAATTAAAAAAAAATCTATGAGTTATTTAATCTGAAGTGATATTCGTTGAGTATTAATGTATTCAAATATACAACGTTTCCAGTTGGAGCCAGAGAGAACCAATTGTCTTGGCCTTGCAACCCTTGGTGTCACTTGAACTGCTCATGTGACAACATTCTAATATGAAAACAGACAATAGGCATTGTTGGCTTTGAATATTAATAAATAAGAGCCAGTGTGTGCAAACAAAGGCTGCTTCCTGGAACATTGTGTCACAAGATTCCCAGGGTCAATTCTGATGGCTTTACTCTGTTGAGAATTTCTGTTGAAATCAATGAGCTCGATTCTCCTCACATTAATTTTACACCACTGTAGCGACATCACTACTACACAGTCCCAATTCTGGTCTCAGTTTTATTGGTGCTATTCAGATCAGAAATGACGTACTGATCTGAGAGTTACATCCGGTGTTGCCCTTGGGCTCTTTAAAAAGGTTCATGTGAGCAGGGGAAAATGGGCCCAGCTGCCATGAGGCATCTTTGCAGAGCTGTAATTAGATAGTAAAATCTGTGTGAGTCACCATAGAAGTGGTGAGAGAAGAGCTTTTGAGGATTTTAAGCAAGTGTCTTGTTTTTCCACTGAGCAGGGAATGAATGGAAAGAATAAGTACTATGTGACTGTGTCTGTGGGGCTTACAATCCCTGTGCTTTTTCTCTAAACTGAGACTTAAATTAAGCTAAAGAAGAGTATTTTGCTTTCTTGTTTGTGTGCTTTTGAGTGCCCTTCTTGCCAGAAGGGCTCACTTACTTACTTTTTGGATTGCCAAGTAATAAAAGATAAAAGTCTGTCATATAGAAGACAGAAAATTCTCTTAGAAACAATAGGCAATCTGAGGTTAGTACCCTTAACTGATACTTGTTACTTTCTAAACATTTCTAATATTTATTTTCTAGACTGCTAATATACACACCTAAGTGTTATTCCTCAAAAAAATTGTTAAAATTTTTCAACGGCATGTTAAAAACATGTATTTCTATTACCTAACAGCATGTCTATTAGCTAGGAAAACCTACTAGAATCTGCTTAACCAGTTTTTGTTCATGATGGGAGGGTTAGGCTAGATGATCTTTGAAGGTCTCTTCCAATGCAAACCATTCTGAAATTGGGGGGGTTGTGTGTGTGTATGATACTATATTGAAAACAGCTTTTTAACCCCTCTGTGTTATTCTCCTCTCCATTACTCATCCATACAGCTTGACTCCCTGTTATAGCATCACCTCATAACTTCCTTACATTATTTGAGTATGACTCTAGTACAGAGTGCAGCATTGTATCATGAGATATTTCCCACTTAAATGCAATTTGGTGAGAAGAGTTAAGTGAGCCCTAATCTTGATGGACAACCTGAGGAGAAAAACAAAGGGAATATCTCTTTGGGAATACATTTTACCAGGAAGGAGGAAGCCTGGAGTAAACTAAGTCCTAGTCCTGAAATCTTTCTGGGGTTTTATACTCATAAAATTCTGCTAGATACGTAGTAGAGGTTGTAACTAAAATACATCATGCTGTTGTAGACAGCTGGTACTGACTGACCAGTACTTGTTAATAAAGGATCTGCAGTCCGTTCACTCTCATAAACTTACAGTTTATGAGAATGTCTGGACAATCAAATTAGAAGTTTGGGGTTTTTTTTAAATATGTCACTAATAATTCATCACTAGTTGGGGCAAGAGAATAAAAAGAATAAGAGGAATGAGTTCTTACCAAGATTCTTATCTTACTTCAGAATGACTAAATACCATGGGTTTCTGTCATCTACTTTGTCTCCAGCCTATGTCTCTAATGGATCTGAGCAGACTGTTCAAGTTCCAAGAAATTCTGTTGCTCTTGAGAGCCTCAGAAAGTACATCCAAGAAGGTTTGTTTCCTTTTAGTCTTTGACTAATGTCAAACAGACAAGATGAATGCTAAGAAAAGTAGCAATGGAATCTTCCTTATCTCTAATTTTACCATGAATTTGGACCTGCCTGTGTATGCACCAGACTCCGGAAGACAGCCAAGGCCCTGGTACAAGGTAACAGATACACTGCGGTAATATCTACATGTGTGAATGTCTGTAATTCATTTAACATTATCATTATGACCACATACAGATATATTATCAGTACAATAACTATAATCCATGTTTATCTAGTTCTGTCTGTCTACAGTGTCTTTTTCAACACAAGACTATAGCCTTGGAAAAGTTTCTGTTTATTGCTAATACAAATTAATACAAGCCCAAAGAAAATGAGAAAACTGTGTATCCACTAGTAACTTGAGAACTGCCTGTTTTATGAGTTGTTCAATTGATTTTTCCTCTGGATTATGTTGACACTCTCTGTGTCAGTACAAACAATGATGAAGTTCAAGGTCAAATCCACATTAATGTTTGAGTACTATCACTCCTCTCCCTTTTACTGACCTGAATTAATGACATAATTTTAGTTTTTAAGAAAATAAAGATAACTATAAGAATGACAAATTTATCTCCACATTTCAGGCAGACTATCTTTCCCAAACACCAGCAAATCTAGCTCTCTGTCACAGATCTTTCCAGGTGATTATGGAATCTATACAAATAGAGACCAACCAGATTTTTAGTTAAATGCTGAAAGCCTAACACGTTGTGCCATATTCCTACCCTGCTGAA
>NW_010541377.1:94535-97896 GCF_000687285.1 Phaethon lepturus
GACTAGGGAGATTACTGAGAATACCTTGTACACTTCATCAGTTTGTGTAATGGCTCCAGAACACTAGACATAAACAAAGTTTTGTGCTTGACTGTGGCAGTACCCTATTTAGGCCAGTGTCCACTTAGCCTGTTTTCCCTCTATTTCTTTGTGAGTTCAGGTCTATAAAAGCAACTCAGTATTTCAACGGGTGCATTTCTAGGGGATTATCGTACTTGACGGGTGGTTAAACATCATTTGATGCATGCAATGATTGCCCAAATATGCACTGCCTATTGTGTTTTAGTGTTTAAATAGAACACTGGATCTAATGAGGATATTTTTTTGAAGTAAGGTGGCCTTAGCAGCAGTGTTTTTATGTGAAAGTGCATAAACATTATTATTTCTATAGAGCCAAAAGTGAAATTCCTTCTCTACAGCTAGTTCTGCCTGAACACGTGCTTAAGTTTTGTGTCATACCCAGATGATCACAGGATCACAAAATCATAATTATTAGTGACAGAGAAACCTATTAGGTAAGTCCCGTGGGGACCAGCACAGCATCACTGACACAGTAATCTCTCATAATAAATGTGGTCATACAGCTAATGTAAGTAATTGGAACTTTCTATCTCTCTATCCAGTTAATTCTGCCTGAACGCAGGCTTAAGTTTTTTATTACACCCTGATGATCAGAGAATCCCAAAATCAGAATTATTAGTGATAGAAAAACCTATTATGTAAGTCTCCCAGGGAGAAACATGGCATCGCTGACACAGTAATCTCTCATGATAAATGCAGTTTTACAGCTAATTTTGGCAACTGGGACTTTCTTCAAACAAATATGTTACTTCTGAGACCATTTGTATCTGATGTCAGTACAAGAGAATTGTTCTGCAGCACGACTTCAGCTTTGTTAGTGAGGAAGGAACACGAACACTGGTACAGCAGTGCTGTATTTGGAGCAGCATATTGGCTTAAAGAGAATGGCAAAGATATAACAAATCAGCTTTTGTTCTTGTTTTTCCAGGCAGGATGTTTGCCTCTGCTAACTAATTACATAACCGATGGCTTTGCTTAGTCTTAAATGTCATGCTCTCGGGGGTGTGAATGGTGCACACAGATATGCTTGTGCCTTCAATACACAATATAATTTCTGTTTCTTTCTCTTTTCCTGTGGATTTTCAGGGTTGGACAAATAATTTATATTGTCTTCCGTTTGAAACTTTTCAGAGAGATGTGTGGCTGTATCTTCATTGGAAACTAATCATAGGTAAAATGACTGTCAGTTAGTCCTGTATGTAGCAATTCAATGTGTAGCAATAGAACCACACATAAATATAAGTACATCGGTGTGATGCCATGTAAATATTGGCCTGTCTTTGGCTATAATCAGTAGAACAAGCAGCTTATCTCAGGATTTCTAAAACAGTAAATCATTGTATTATTCCACACATTTCTGCAAAAGATGATGGACTAGTCTGCCTGCCAAATCAAGAGATTAAAGAAACAAATGCTCTAGAGCAGAACGGCTCTGCTTTCAACAGCCAAAGGTATCTGAAATCCCACTGTGGAATGACAGTTCCCCATGGCCCAGGTCAGTTTAGCTGGGAATGATGAGAGCAATAGGGTCTTGCTTTTCTCAGTACTGAGGGTGACAACAGATAGATACAGGAAGGCATGATACCTGCTTAAACAGCTGTTTTCCTTCTCTTCTTGCTGAAAGGTGCCTGACTGGAGACAATCAAAAAAAAGGCTAAAGCTGCCCCTCAGGCAGTATTTTGACTGACTGAGTCTAGACCCTGAAAATCTGGTGTGACCATGTTCTGTTTAATGCTTACCATGGGGATCTGTTCTTCCCTAAACAGCTGACAGCTCTTAAAATTCTAGTCAGCAATTATCTGATTGTGCCCCTGCCAAATGGCTGCTATTAACAGAGTTGTACCTGCTTGGTCTTTCAGGTAGACTGTGGAAGAGATCCTTGGGTTACAAGGACAGGCAAGGGACCTCCTTCTCTTGACTGGCTATGTATGGCAAACCTTTGAAGGTGTCCATATTGACAAGTATTTCAGGAAAAGGCAGATCTGTATGGTGGCACCTGATCTCTTACTGTTATCCTTGGCCTGTTCATCACCACTCTGCACTGCCAGCTGCAGTGCTTGATTCTGTGTGCTGGTTTTGGCTGGGATAGAGTTAATTTTCTTCAGAGTAGCTAGTACGGGGCTATGTTTTGGATTTGTGCCGAAAACAGTGCTGATAATACAGGGATGTTTTAGTTATTGTTGGGAAGTGCTTACATAGACTCAGGGCCTTTTCTGCTTCTCACCCCACCCCACCAGCAAGTAGGCTGGTGGGGCACAAGAAGTTGGAGGGGCATACAGCTGGGACAGCTGACCCCACTGAACCAAATGGGGTCATGACATCCATTCCATATGATGTCAAGCTCAGCATATAAAGCTGGGGGGAAGAAGAAGGGAGGGGAGGACATTCAGAGTTATGGTGTTTGTCTTCCCAAGTAACCATTACATGTGATAGAGCCCTGCTTTCCTGGAGATGGCTGAACACCTGCCTGCTGATGGGAAGAAGTGAATGAATTCCTTGTTTTGCTCTGCTTGTGTGCGTGGTTTTTGCTTTACTTATTAGAAACACAGACTCATAAAATAATTTAGGTTGGAAAAGACCTTTATGATCATCAAGTCCAACCATCAACCCAACACCACCATGCCCATTAAACCATGTCCCTAAGCATCACGTCTACACATCTTTTAAATACCTCCAGGGATGGTGACTCAACCACTTCCCTGGGCAGCTTGTTCCAATGCTTGTCAACCCTTTAAGTGAAGAAATTTTTCCTAATACCCTAACCTCCCCTGGCACAACTTGAGATCATTTCCACTTCTCCTATTGCTTGTTACCTGGGGAAAGATACCAACACCCAGCTCGCTACAAGGTAGTTGTAGAAGGCTATGAGGCTTCCCCACAGCCTCCTTTTCTCCAGGCGAAACAATCCCAGTTCCCTCAGCCGCTCCTTAGAAGACTGGTACTCTAGACCCTTCACCAGCTTTATTGTCCTTTGGACATGCTCCAGCAACTCAGTGTCGTTCCTGTAGTGAGGGGCCAAAAACTGAACACGGTTTTTGAGGTGCGGCCTCACCAGTGCCGAGTACAGGTGGACAACCACTTCCCTACTCCTGCTGGCCACACTATTTCTGATACAAGCCAGGATGCTATTGGCCTTCTTGGCACCTGGGCACGCTGCTGGCTCATGTTCATCTAGATGTCAACCACCATCCCCAGGTCCTTTTCCACCAGGCAGCTCTCCAGCCACTCTTCCCCAAGCCTGTAGCATTGCATTGGGTTGTTGTGACCAAAGTGCAGGACC
>NW_010541378.1:0-698 GCF_000687285.1 Phaethon lepturus
CATACAACGCGCGGGGAGGTACGCAGGCGTTTGTGCCGTGGAAGCAATCGTATTCTTTGTTTCCCAGTTTAATGGAAGCCCCCTCCAAAGCCCCCAGCGGCGGATTTAAATCACAATAAGGCGCTGACTCCGGCTCACAAAAAAAACCAAGGAAACAGACATTTATGGCTTAAATCTGGTCTGACACCTGACCTTAACTGTGTCTGCCGTGCCAGCAAACAGACAACAACAACAAAAAAGATCAATTTAAAGCCTGTTCTTGTTAACTCGGAGTGTTAGATATAACTGTGAAATTCCGGCTTTTGTGGGGTTAATTGCATAACTCTTTGCTGTGCTTTAACAAGATGTTTTGTAGCTGAATAGCTGTGATTTCCTTTGTTTCTTTCTGTGGGCCGAAGGTAGTTTAAGAGGGGAAATTAGCCATTTAATTATTATGAGTGCAGGAGAAGTAAAAAGACCATATGGTTTGCTGTTGAAATTAGTCACAAGAAACTTTTTTTTTTTTTTTTTAATAATATGTGATATTTTTAACAAGCAGATGTGAAGCCGCAGCGTCTCCCACAAGAGCCTTGCCAGGCTTATCTATTGTACCGAGTGCTGCAGGGGGGTATTTTTAGCACAGGGGGTCATTGTGGGGAGGAAGAGGGTGAGGAGGAGGGGGTTGCAAGGCAAGCTGGAGGCACAGCTATGGGGAGGGG
>NW_010541378.1:1232-1611 GCF_000687285.1 Phaethon lepturus
AGGGGAAGGACAGCCGGGGGTCTGTGGTTCGTCTGTGGGACTCGGGCTCCCAGACGGGCACTGAAGACGGTGCCCAGCCCAGCCCTCTGCTGCAGGGTGTTTGCTCCATGACTTGCTGCCTCGAGCACCTGAGCACCTCTTCCCCGGCCCGGGCTAGCCCGGGCCGCCCGCTCGCGGCCCGGGCAATCGTCTGTCAGTGACACCAGTGTTTCTCTATCGCCATGCCTCCTCTCCTGGTTCCCCCTCCAGTCCCCCACAGGCTCCCTGGAGCCTTTTTTCTGTCTTTCCCCGACTCGCTCACCTTCCCAGGCTAGTCACCGGCACAGCAGGCCCACGGCGGCATCCCCGGCATTCCATTTGCTTTCCCAGATTACCGGTT
>NW_010541378.1:1657-3196 GCF_000687285.1 Phaethon lepturus
GAAATGCCGCCCGTCGGCTGGTCAGGGCGGGAGAAGCGCGTGGGGCCGGGCGAGATGCGCACTCCGCTCCCGGCTCCCCTCGGGAGCGAGCTTGGTGGGAGCAGGGAGCAGCTGCCTCCCGCAGATGCGCGGCTGCTCCTCCTTCCCGTCCTCCTGGGGGCCCTTGGAAATCTTTGCGTGATGTCTTTGGCACCTGTAGCTGCAGCGTGTTGACCGCTGTACCTGATAACGCAGACCCTGTTGGGTGACTCTGGAAATTCATTCCTCCTGTGTGTTTTCTGTTTCTTAGCCAGCTTTATGCTTTCTGTTGCTCCTCCGTCTTAATCTCTTTTCCTTCTCATCCATTTCTTTGTTTCTCAGGGAACTTTCGTAAGTGAAAACAGAGCGATACCCTTGCCTTTATCCATAGCTTGTTGCCACCTATCTAGATACAGAGGTCATGTTAGAGAGGCACAGATTTTCGCTATAAAAGTCACGATGCCTTCCCCCTGCCCTGCCCAAATTTACTTTGTATTAAATTTTTTCAGAAAGCAGAGAAATAATAAAAGAAATTAGGACTAAGGAGAGTGAATATTGCTATATAATTCTATGGAAGAACTTCAGAATATTTAAATAACCGTAACAAGACCCGGTTACTTTTGCACTGGCTCTTGGCCAGACCAATAAAGTACCACCCAGCAAGAAATACTCTGTTTTCACTGCTAACCCATGCAATCCTTTTGAAGTTGGTGGTTTTGCAAAAAAAGGGTAAGTCAGGGCAGGATTTGGGCCCTTCAGGAAATTTTGAACAAAGTGCTCGATCGTTGCATTGCTCATGCTGCAGTGCAGGAACTCAATCAGGTTGGCATCTACTGTGTGCAGGAACACCTACGCTCCTTTTCAGGCCTCCGACCGGAGAGCGGTAACACTGTATTGAATTGTAGGCAGCACTCCTAAACGGCACCGCTTTTTGGAACGGGAACTTTGGGGAGTTACCATGGCTCTGAGGCTTACTTTGAATCTTCTTTGCTAAGTTTGTATTCTCCTTTGCAGCCCGAGGGTTTCTGATACTCCTCTACTACAAACAATAAAGAGGCCTGGTTTGCTTTGCCCTGAACTTCAGGAATTATTCAAGTCACCTTATCAAGATAATTCAATAAGGTCTTCCTGTTCAAAATCACCCAGTTGGATGGGCTACGGTATCTGTTCCTTCCGTTCCCTTTTTTCCTGCCTGCCTTCCTTCTTCTTCTTCTTCTCTGTTTCTTTACACCAGTTCTAATTATTTGACGCTTGAATGATAAATGAGTTTGAAATAATTAGAGGTGGTATAAAGGGCCGCAGCCGGGAGATTTATGCCAGCTGAGCCGTCCGAACAAAGAGCCTTCTGTGGGTATCATTTTTCTCTCTGGACTTTGAAGCCGTGTTCTGCTGTCTCCACCTTCAAAGAGCTATATCGTTTTTAACCCACATAATTTTATTCCCCTTTTTCATACCTGGGCAATGTCACAGGCCCTTATTAAGGAGCAGACCAAATGTCAAAGTTTTGTTGTAAATCAGCAG
>NW_010541378.1:3227-12480 GCF_000687285.1 Phaethon lepturus
GTAACAAGTAGGGGTGAGAGGGCTCAAGGGAGGCCCGATACAAGGACCCGAGTCAGACGTGTTGCCAATTCATTAGAAAGGAGTGCTGTAAAAGACCAACCGCCTCCGACTTTCTTTAGGACAACTTAGTAACAATAACAACACTGGATTACTTCTGCATGGGCCCCCGGCCAGACCAGTCCTGTCATCTGGGAAAAAAGGTAAACCTGCCTGACTTCTGCGGGTATCAAGCAGGGGCCTTGCCTGCTACTAAATCCTTTGTGAAAAAGTATGAATTTTTAAAGTCAGATAAATAAACAAACGTGTGTCCCAGGACAAGGACGTGCCGAGAAAGAACCTCTGAGAGAGAACGGGTTATAGGCAATCCTCTTCCCTTTCTCTTGCTCCCCTGGCACCTCCATATAAACTTTCTAAGGAGCCAGACTTGCCCTCTCATAAAACACCACAGCCGAGAGCCGAGAGCCGAGAGCCGAAAGCCGAAAGCCGAAAGCCCTCCTCCTTCCCTCCAAGGCTCGTAGGGGCTTCACGTTCTGGCCGTCAAGCGCTTCACGCCCTGCGTGCTGCTACCGAACGATTGGGAGACGAACTGCAATGCAAAGCTGAAGTGAAACCAGGTTTTTTTGCCTCTGCAGGGCAGGACCCTCAGCTACGCACGTGTGCCCGTGCGCGACTGCGCGAGGGGAGGGGGGCTGGAGGTGGAGAGGGGGGTTTGGCACAGAAGCGCTTTGGTGCGGACCTGCGGCATCCCTTTCCCTCGGCTCTCGAGCTCCAGTGCGTGTGGTGACGGTAATGGCGTAACCACCTGTAGTGCAACTTTTCTTGTTGGTCTGGAAAAACTAAGGTGAAAGGCAACAATTAACGTTTCGGGGAACGCCTAACGTGATTTCCAATGCCTTGGCTGAGAAGCCAGTGAGGCTTCAGTTTCTCAGAGAGACGGGATGGTAGGAAGTGTGGCCCGTGATCACGCTGGCTCTTCTCCTTAAGGCTTTGTTTTGCTTTTTCTGTCTGGCTCTGTGCTTGGTTTTTAGGCTGTAGGCTCACTGGCATATGTGCCGGTTCCTTTAAAGTCTTTTGTAGGTCTAGTCGTGTGTTGCTTTGCTGCAACGTACGAGCGGGCCCTGTCTGCTGCAGGAGGAGGTATCAGTGACTATCGGTATTTTCCCAGTGAAAAAGGAACGTCTTAACTTGAAAGAGCTTATTTCTTTACTGTACTTTTCTACCATGCCTTGCCTTGCTAGCTGCTGGGAAATCAGAATTGAGAGCAGTGAGTTTGAGAGGGGGATGCATCTTCACCCTCTCCTTCTGCAGGATGAAGCTGCAAACTCCCTCTCAAGCCTCTGGAAATACTGTGTTTGTGCAGCTGAGCACGGGAACACAACCAGAGCTTTTCCTCTCATTTTTCAGCCAGGAAGGATGAGCAACCGCACATCAATACAGTGACAGAAATAGAGCGTTCGTGAATGTTGACTGAAACATGGGCACTATGTACAGCAGTTTCGATCACAGTAAAACAATTGCCATGAAGATGTGCCATCAATATTTGATTGACATCATCACTTTAAATTCTTTAGTGGAGTTGGGGATCTGTATGTCCAGGCAGACAGTTGAACAGAAGAAAGATGAACCCATATTTTCAGATATAGCAACTTTAATAGCCTATTGCTTTGGCATACAAAAATATGTAACCTGCAGAGAATGTAAGACGACACTATAAATCAGAATATGTGGAGTACTTATTCCTAGCCAGTGCAAGAAATCTGATGAACACAAAAAAAAGAAGAAACTTCTAAAATAAACCTGTTTGTTAGAGAGTAACTGTGGAAAGAAGTCTGAATTAGCAACACGAAGAAAGGGAAGCAAAACCAGGGGCATATGACTGTGGACTCTGCTGAAGGCAAGAACTAATTTCACGCCAGGGAAGGTATGAAGCAGCCTGGCAAACTACACCTGCACAGAGGAGGCAGTGGTTGGTGTTAAAGGTGCAGGAGAAAGGGCTACAAAAAAAGAAAAGAGAAAAAAAGTTTGTCTCAGCAGGGCAATGCATCTAATGCCACACCGGTAAGACTGATGCCTTGCGGATGTGGTCCTTGGGAAAATTACCCCACACTTGACGTGGCTGAACTCGCTGTCCCGATAAACGGCTGCCTTGCCTGGACTCTGCCGCATGGATCTGTGCCTGTGCCGTGCTTACCTGTCCAACAATTGCATGTTATCGATGATGAAGCTCAAAGAAAGGTCATTGCACAACGGCTTGTGAGTTAAACCCTTTATTGAGCGTGGATCTCTATCTCCAAACCCTTTGCTGGGGCGACGGCCTGTCAGTTGTCTCGAGGAGTACCCAGGAGGTCTCTAAGGCTGCCGTGTCTGGCAGACACGGCAAGCGCCATCGCTGAATCAGTATTTCCATGGGCCGGTGTGCAAGCACAAGACCACCCTGGCAAGGTGTGATCGAAAAAAACAGAAGGATACTGAGGAAATTTTGTTAGCAGAGCAGTGCAAAATGATTTAACTCAGAAGTTTTTGTAATCTTGGCCAAGCACATTTACAACATCAAGCTCTTTCTCTAGTTAGGTGGTCTGGAGACCAAATTCATCCTGGGGGCCAAAATATGAAATATTTGGGAATTCTGGCAGGCTCCACGCAACTATTCATGTTTCTTGTTTATCTCGCAGTGTTTCTTTGCATAATGAATTGGAAGGGGTGAAATAAACACAGCAATGTTTAAAACAATAGAGCAGCTTGGATTGAGACATTACTGACCCCCATTTAGATTTTCACCAACGAGGCAAAACAGTTGTTTTAGAGAGAATAGTGCTTTTTAGGTTGGCTGCGTGTCCCAGAGCTCTCTTTCTGCTTGTGGCACTGCTTGGGAGGGAGTAGAAATGCCTTCCCAGGCTTGACTCCTGCCCAAGTTTGGTTTTTTGAGCTGGAAGTGCCACTTCTCTTGACCTCGTAGCAGACAGAGGCTGCCCCAGACGAGAGACACGTTGCAAATTCAGGCTGCTGCAAACACGTTTGACCAGCAATTCGAGACAAACTTTCCACGGTATTTTCCAAGTCGATGGAGACGGTTTGTTCTTTATTACATCAGAGAAGTGTCAAAAATGCTTGGCTTGTTTGTGGATGTGTATAAGGCACCCACAAGGCTGCACACGAAATAGCTAAGGTGCCAGCGGGCAGCACTCGGGAATGCAGAGCGGAGCTCTGGGTACTCGCAGAGCGAACGGAGCTCGTTGCCGGGACTGGCAAATGCTGTTCTTCCTGCAGCACGTCTTCTGCCCTCAGCACTGCCCTCCCGCTGACGGCCTGTCTGTTCCAAAGGGACAACCTATCATTGTCTAAGTCACCATCTCTTTGACGCCCAAGTGCTTGGGCTGTTGGTCATCTTTGTTTTCAATTCGTTTCCTTTGACTGAAAGGGAGTTTCAATACTGATTTCGGAGTCCCTACACAGCACCATACCGCACGGTTTTAATGCAAAACTGTTGCCAAATTCTGTTCAGGCTTTAGGCCGATGTGGTCCCTCTGGCTTTGATGCTTGTGCGCGCTGCATAGATCTGCGTGAAACGTGGCTTGCTCTGTCTGCTTGTTCGCAAGCCCAATGATACGTTCTGCGTTGAGGGAGAGAATCAACCGCCTGCACGTGCGTCCAGGGATTCAGCTAAGAGCCTCGCCACGTGCAGACGCCAGAGCTCACGTACCTGGGGTAGGTTCTAAGTGCACAGTTCATGGCCACTCCTTGGCAGATTTTCCCTTGCAAGTAAATGAAATTATTGCCAAAATTGCAAGTTAGTAATTAATAGCCTACCAAGAAATTAGTGTTGTCCTCAAAGTGCTCTGAGGTAGCCCCTGATCCTGCAAACAACTGTATCTTCATGTAAAGCAGGTTGTAGGTTCAGGGCATTCCTTGCCATGTCAAATAATCATTAGCTTTTCAACAATATCAGGGGAATCTTTTTTTTTTTTTTTTTTACTGCTCGCTTTTGCACACTGTAGGGCACTCGGATGCTCATTAACATACATGTCCCTTCCAATTTCACTCTCATTTGCACTATGTTAACAGCTACTTTTTCATCTTTGCTCAGACAAACGATGGCCTTTGTAACCAGGAGTAAAATTAGTTGCAAATGGAAGCCTGTTTTAATGAGGCCAAATTGTTATTTAACTCCAAATGTGTACAATACTTTTTCTCTAAATCTCCTTTAATTCCTCACTAGTATTAATTATATCTTGTCATAAACAGGCCTCAGAAATGCTCGCTGCTCCAGCAGAGTTCAAAATAGAGCCTTATGCCAAAGCACCATATTAATAAGGTAAAAAAAAAAGGGGGGGGGGGGAGAAAGCTCCTTTTGTCTAATTTTTCCAAAACGTCTGATTAAAATATATGAGATCACTGGGATTTATATAGGCAAGTTTGGCAAGTCCTCTAAATTTACTGAAACTGTGACATAAATCAAAACTCTCCAAGAATGCGTTATTTGTTATCAGAGTAAGTATGTGTTAGTGACTCACACATGAATAAGGTACTTCTGTTACAGCTGTTTATTGGAGAGTTTTCTTGGCTTCCATTTCTTGCTCTACCATTGCCTCGCTTCATAACCTTGGGGAAGTCTCCGTGTTTTGATTAATTGAGATGATGTGCATATGTATACGTCTATACATACATACGTACGTGCATAACTACATATATAGTCATTTCCTGCTAAAAGAATGTTTCAAAATGCTGCAAATGGTGAAATGAAGGTGATACAGAGACTCCGCTTGTTAGCGTGCCGTCTTTATTTAACCGCACACATAAGCCAGAGCTACTCAAGCAACATCCAGGCAGACACGGAGTTACCGTCCGTGGGCCAACCCCAGTTTTTAGGTGAAGGGAGGCCAGAAGCAGCAACCATCTGTCATAGCTCCCCTTCTCACCACCACCCCGACACTACTTACTCACAATAACAACAAGCAAGTATTGTTTCTTCATTAACGCAGCAGTTTTGCCCAGTTAGAGAACGAATGCGGAAAGCTCTGTGTTGTTACAGTGCCACCTGGTGATGCCCCTGTGCGAGTGGGTGAAGCTCGCTCGTCAGGCGCTCCAGCAGCCTTACGACTGTTCTGCGTTACTTAGCATACTTCCTTAAGCATCTTGGCATGTGTGATTTGTTTTTTTTTTTTTTTTTTTAACTCTTTAGCATTTTAATGCACAGGAAACTTCAACAAACAGCAATCAAAACATTTTCCAAATGTACTCTTAATCAAGTTTATCAGTAGCGGTTTGATTTTAAGAAATGGAAGGCAAAGCAGTACTAAAGAGAGTGTTTCCTAATCGTTCATAATTCATCAGGAGCCTGATTGTGCCGGTGCTGCACCCCTGGACAAAGGCATGCGCCCTTCTTGGTACCCAGAAAGTGCTGTAGGTATGTTGTTAGCATCCCGTATGCATTTGTGTGGCACCTGGTTTTTTCAAGGTGATAAGCCAATGTTACCAGCTGCCGCTCCTCAGTAAGTTACAGAAGCCTTATCCCCATGTTACTCATGGGTAAATGAGTTGGAGATGCTTGTTTGAGATGAGTCTTGAACAGACCTGGGGTTAGAGCTGTGGATGCCCGGTTCTCCTTTCCTGCCCGAGAGCAGGATGTGTTTTCCCTCGGGGTGTGCCTGGTTGTGGCACAATGTGGTGGTGTGATGCTGCTTTGGGGCTTGGCACACCTCTGCCGCTGGCTTTTCTGGTCACTTTGCCTTTTTCCCCCTCTTGGAAGTAGGGAGAAAGATTATTTTGTTCCTCTGTAAGAGTTGAGTATTTGTGTATCGTTTTGTTTAATAGACGGTTAAGGGTTTTCCCTGACCTGGGGGCTTTTGAGGCTGGTCTCATGTGCAGCATGTAGTCCTCATGCAAATATGGAGTAGCTACTAGCAAAATTTAGCACCAAATGAGCTTCTGAAGCTTCAGATCCTTGTCCGAGGTGTTCACATAACTGCAATGACTCTTTCCTCCACTTTAAAATAGATCAAAACCAAAACAAAAAATCCTGTTGTGGGCAGAAGATTAGTTTGCCCTCTAAAAACATTGTGTGTGGTTTACTGAGGTAGAGGCATGTAAAATCTCAAATGTTGAGTTTAATTAATTATTGATAAGGAATAACAAATTCCTCGTTTCCCATCCATCTTTTGGTAATCTATAGAGAAAGGAGGCCATTCCTCTCTCCCACTTGCTCACTTATCCCAGAGGAAATGCAGTTCTCTCTTCCATTCAGGTGTTAGCCTTTGTCTCCTCTGAAAAGTAACAGCTTGGTCCATCCTATAAATGCCTGCAGTGCCAGCTCGCTTTCCTCCCATTCAGCTCAGTTCCAGCCTGCTGCGAGTGGGGACTTGAGGCAAGAGGTGTTTCTGGTCTTCTCCCAAATCCTTCTGCAAAGTCGATCAATGTCCACTCTTTAAAAAGTCTACAGGTGAGGGTATTACAGCTCAGGGTGACAATTCCCACTATTCCAGGGAAATGGCACGCAGTTGAAAATACTGTTCATGTAGTTGTGACGGGTATTAACCAAAGGGCATTTCAGAAACACATTCCCAAGAGCTAATAAAAGTATATGGTATATATGCTTCAAAACCTGAAGAAAGCAGTCAGAAGCAAAGAAGGTGTGATATCTGCAGGCAGGGCCAACTCTGAGAAGAGTTTGCTCTTTAATTGGCCAAGTTAAACAAGATACAATTAGGGCTAACCCGGTCCCCTAGGATACATAAAGCCTTACTTGGAAGTTTTGGGGAGATGGTGGCGAAGCAGCGGCTTTAATTGTATCTTGTTTAACTTGGCCACTTTAATCACTTACACTTCTCTGACTTGGCTTCTTTCATAGATGTCACACCTTCAAACAGCTGACTAGCCTTTCTTTTTCTCCCTAAGATAACTGTTTCTGTATATTAACTGCTCTGAACCAGATAGAGACCGTATTTGTGGAGGGGAGAAGAGTTTTAATTTATTATATAACCAGATACAAATGATATTTTTAATATAATGGGTCAGGTTCTCTGCAGCTTAAATTCTGAAGAACAAAATGCTGCTCTGACAGTCTACACCAGCCAAAAAGCAACTCTGCTGATCATGTGGAGGCTCGTTGCATACTTCTCTACCCAGGGGCGAAAGCCACTTTCCATGCCTTCTGGGCTACCAGCTGCTAAAGTAAGCCAGTAATCAAAATTACCGATGCCTTAACTCTTCCACCAGCAGGAGACTGTGGCAATCCACATGTGTGATAGAAGGTGAACACTATGGGCTTCCTACAGGCACGTACCTGTTAGCTACAGCTGAGACAGTTAACATTGGAAAAGCAGAGCTGGGTATCAAAATCTGAAGTATTTAGGCCAGTTCTCCAAATGCACTTCACGCTGGCTGCTCTGACACACTGCAAATTTCTCCATGTGCCTGTGCTGCTGAAGGGCTTTGACTATCCAGAAGTGCCAGGTCTTCCATGATGCTCTTCACAGAATTTTCCTGATGAAACCAGCTCCTGTCTCTACTCACAGCAGCTGCATATGTTTTGGGAGATGTGGTCTGAACAGCCTAAGTTGGGGGGGCGCGGGAATGGAAGCATGAGACTTCTGGCTAACATTTTCCTAGGGCAGCATCTTCACCACTGGAGGCCAGAGAAATGCTTGTCAGGGAAGACTTTAAGCACAGCTGATCCTGCCTCAGGACAAAGGTCTCTTGAGGACTGTGAAAATCTGTGGTTCTAAGATTTCTGGATAGAAGTATTTTGTCTTGGGACTTCTTTTTTTTTGTCCAGTCTTTCCTTTCAAAGGAAAACTTTTGATAAATTCAATCTTTCTTTGTAAGGAAATTAGTCATGAGAAAACTTCAAGTTTTCTAACTGGTGCTGTTTTATAAGGGAATAACAAACCTCATTGCAAGACCAGGGATCGAGTTTATCAATTCCTCATGCCAGACACCTGGTTTGGGCCCTTTAAGGCTTAGGGCGTCATTTAAGGCTATAGCTAAGCTGAACTAATCACCTATGAGCTGCTCAAAGGGGCTATGTTACTCCTCCCTTACCTCTTTTGTCCCTGGCTACCCATCCCCTCCAACCTGGCTCTGTCTGAGCCTGCAACGAGCCACCTCAGAGGGCTGAACCAGCACCAAGTGCCTCTCTTCTTGCGGCACAGCTCATTTTCTCCCAGCTGAGCCCCTTAAACCAATTTGCCGTGAGGCCAAAAGAAAGAAGAGCCAGCAGCCTGCAGACACGAGCAGCGGGGAGGATGGGGAGGGGGATGCCAGTCCATGGACTGCTGTGACATAAAATAGGGCACTTCATTAAGTCTGTTAGATGAATTGGGCCCTGGCCATTTGGCAAAATCTGCACGCAAAGGTCTCAGTCCTTCAGGGCATAAAGCGAGGCTGGGGCGATCTATCTCCCCCCAGCCTTGCTGAATGCCCATCCGTTTATTCCTGGCTGTGGTACAAGCTGTAGGGCAGAGGCAGTTTGGGATCGAAAAAAGTGGTGTGTTTGTTCTCCTCTCAAGAGTGGCTTTTTTTGTAACATGCAGCACGTCGGTCATGTGAGCCAAATAGCCAAAGGTAAAAGAATTTACAAGCGCCGCTGATGGAACTGCATTTATAAAAACAGTGTCTCTGGATTTTTCATTTTCTCTTCTTTTTTTCCTTGGGGGGGGGGGGGGGATTTGGAGGGGGGGAGGGGGCGGGGGGAGAAGAGTAAGAGGAATTTAAATATAAGGCCATAGAGATTGTGAAACTTAGCACTCAAAAGTGTTCCAAAAGTGGAGACTTCTCCTGCAATGGTAAATTGGCTATGTGATACACAGGGAGGATTTGCTCTTATTTCCTTGGGTTTTGATGGACAGGTATGGTTTTGGGTATATTTGTCGTTCCCAACAGTCTTCCTAGAGGGATGTGTGTGGGGAGACGTGTTGCAATGAAAATGAAAGGCCAGTATGCTTATAATATGTGTACACAATGCACACCTCTCCGCCGAGCATCCCAGTAAAACAGGGTTTCATGCAATTCTCCGAGCTGTGCCCAGGTGGTTCAAGCCAGCATTTTTACACCCTGCCTGTTCTCGGGAAGGGGAGCGCTCAGCAGCAGGCCCCGTTTTTGTTCGGCTCGAAGCCTCAGCTATCGACTCCTTCTATTGTTCCTCTTGTAAGTGGCAAAATTTTGGGACCCCGACTTAGAAATGAGAAGAAAAGCCCCCAGCTGAAAGCTCCCGTGCGGCGGCTGGGAAGGCACGGGGGGGAGTGCGGGGAGGAGAGGG
>NW_010541379.1:0-12006 GCF_000687285.1 Phaethon lepturus
CCTTTCCAACCTTAGTGATTCTGTGAAATGGGGAGCTGCAGGCAGACCATGCTGACTGTGTAGTTGCTTTTTATGATCTTGTATTTCATAGAAACATAGAATAGTTTGGGTTGGAAGGGACCTTTAAAGGCCATCTAGTCCAGCCCCCTGCAGTGAGCAGGGACATCTTCAACTAGAGCAGGTTGCTCAGAGCCCCGTCCAACCTGACCTGGGATGTTGCCAAGGATGAGGCATTGACCACTTCTCTGGGCTACCTGGGCCAGGGTTTCACCACCCTTATCATGAAAAATGTTTTCCTTTGATTTGCACAAATTGCCACAGATCTAAATTCAGTATATGATGGAAACTAGGGGTGCAGCTAAGGTTTGGACGCGTAAGTCTGGTTAAATAACTGTTTTAACTATGCTGTGCTCTGGAGTTACTGTGATTTGCACAAATTGCCACAGAGCTAAATTCAGTATATGATGGAAGCTAGGGGTGCAGCTAAGGTTTGGACGCATAAGTCTGGTTAAATAAGTGTTTTAACTATGCTGTGCTCTGGAGTTACTGCTAGCTCTTCCTTTGGCATGGTGTCAATGTGAGAGGTGTTTCAGGGATGGCATTTCAGCTTCTGCTTTGCCTTTCTTGGCTCTCTCCTCTGGGTCCTAGCGAGTGCTGGCCTTGCTTGTTTGCAGGGTTGGGTTCTGCTCGCTGGGTTGGATCTGGCAGTGCCCTGCCCAGGGAGACATCACAGGCCCGTCCCTTCCCCGATACACATCTTAGAAAGCCAAGAGCCATGCTGTAGTTCCCTGCATGAAGGGAAAAGCCTGGGTTTCCTAACCCTGCTCAGGCGTACGGCAGCCTTCACGGTGGTCAGCCCATGGGGAGCTTGTGCGGAGGCACCTCTGTTGCTCAGAGTGGAGGTTCAAGGAGATGATGAGCAAGGTAGGTGGGAAGTGCTGCTGTTGGTACTTTCCATCCCTAACCTGCTCCTGTGCCCCTGGGATTTGAGCAGCACGTTTCTAATGCATTTATTTTATGTTCCTGCACTGCAGGGGACAGCCACTGTCCCCACGTGAGAGCTGGGGAAGCTGACGCCCTGGATCTAGTTGAAAATGTCCCTGCTCATTGCAGAGAGATAGACTAGATGGCCTTTACAGGTCCATTCCAACCCAAACCATTCTATGATTTGGTGGAAGACAGATTAGATGTGGTCATCCTTTGACCAAAGCTGATTTTCAGACTGTAGGAGACACTGGGATACAATGGTGGGGGCTGGGAAGGCTTTCACATCACCTCTTTCCATTCAGCTCGGTGGCTGAAGTACCATATTCCTGGAAACGTGAAAGCTAATTGTGCTGGAAGTGTTTGTATCTTCCAAGGCATCAACGACCTGGTGGTGCCAACACGTGTGGTGTTGAACTGGAATCACCTATGCCGAAGGCTGTGTGGTTAATCTAAACTGTTTGTCCGGCCTAGTGGGCAATCCCAAGTAAGAGATGATTGTGTTTTCTCCCCACCTAGACATGCCGTCTGTATATTCTACCTAGTTCTTCGTGCCCTGGACACTATAGAGGATGACATGACCATCAGCTTAGATGTAAAGGTCCCAATGCTGCATGAGTTTCACTCCTATCTCTATCAACCAGAGTGGAAATACATGGAGAGCAAGGAGAAGGACCGGCAGGTGCTCGAGGACTTCCCAACGGTAAGACATCCACCCCCTTGCTTCAGCTGCCTTGTGTCACCTTTGGGTGCACGGTTACCTCTGTGTTACACTTGAGCTCATTCAGTCCCTGCTGAGCCTGTAGCTGTTTGGAAGAGCTATGTCACCTGCATGTGGGGCTGGATGCAGAGCTGGAGTGAGAAACCCAAGCATTTTGCAACTCTCTATGTGAGCCAGAGATAAGCTGGCTGTGGAAAAGTGCCAGCTCTAAAAAGTGGCTTGTGCTTCCCCTCTCGGAAGATGAAATGACTGTCTCCTTGCGGAGAGCGATTTGGATTTGTTGCCCAACGCTGTGCATTGGGTGTCCTGTGACCGCTAACAGACAGGGAGAGGAGGAGGGCTTGTCTGGCATCTAGCTTGTGGATGGACCAGCGGTTGCAGCAGTCCTGCAGGATCTGCTCTAGAGCTACAGGAGTCTGTCTGCAGATCTTCGACGTGCATGTAAGATAAAAAGCACCCTCGCTGTTAGTAACAATATTGCCCTAAGTCTTACTGCTCTAAAGATCCTTCTAAAAGGAAGCCACAGAGAGTCTGCATCTCCACTAATGAGCTAAGCAGTATTGGAGCCTGTTCTCTGACCTGGAGGCCAGTTGGGAAAGTCTGTCCATGTCCAAACTGTCAAACCCTCTCAGCATCCAGAACAGTGTGGTTGCATCCCAGACTGTCCTTAAGAAGTGGTTTGTGGCCTACGCTACTTCCCAAGCTCCGGCTGGGGTTTGCTTGGGGTCAGAAGCACATCAGGGCCATGCTAATGAGGTAGCTGTGCAGGTGATGGAGTCCGTGATCGACATTTAAGTTACTGGTGCAGATGCAGCTGCAGGGCCTTGACTCTGCTGTGGGTACTCAGGATGGCAGGCAGCAGAGCTGAAACCACGATGCTTGTCCTGGGCTCCTGCCAGCTTTCAGCCCCCACAGGAGCAACGGGATGATGGAGCTTTGGTGTGCTGAGATGCAGCATCTCTCAGCGCCGATGAGGAACCCATCTGGCCAGTTGTCCTAGAGGGGATCCATCAAGCTGACAGCAGAAGGAAATGTTGTGGCTAGCAGGCAAGGCTGGGCTCTGCTGAGTGGGGATACAGATGTCTGGTTTTGGTGAGGGCACAAGGACAAGCCCTTGGTGGATGCTGTAGTTTTGCTGTTGCTCACATTGATCAAAAATAGCTGTGTTTATTTTTTAGGATTTTTTTAAAGCTTTGTTTAAGAAAAAGTATAGTAGTTATAGTAAGGAGCATTTCATTTTCTAAGGCAGTTCTGTTTTGTTCAGCTTTTTATAATTTTAAATTTGTTCTACCCTTAACGGGCTTTCCCTAGCAATGGGAATGGAATAATTGTTTAGAAAACTGAGGTGTATTGTAAATTTTGATGCTCAGCTTTGGGATAACAGTGGCTGTGCCCTATCTGGGAGGGGCGTGCGCTATAACAGATGGCTGTGGCAGGGGGTTCTTGATGTATAGTGATAGAGATGTGATAGGTATGACAACGGCTTGGTACTTTAGAAAAGGTTTTGAGAAGGTGCTTATGGCACTTTGTTGTTCTCTCTTGGTGTGTGTGTGTTATTCACTCTGAGCTCGTATCCAGGAATGATTTTAACAATATCTGGTAGAGGTGTGCTTTGCAGGTCATGCTTCTCTGTGTAGTGGATTCAAGCCATTGAGACAGAAGCAGAGTCAATACGCTTATTTTACAGACAGACTGAGACACAGGGCAAGGAGGAGAGCCTGGATCTGCGGTGATGTTTGTGTCTGAGCTGTAGTCGTTCGGACTGCTGTCCTTACCAGACACACACCCTGGGCTGGCTGTAGTTACCCACTGGTGGAGAAGAACGCTCAGCACAGTAAAACATGGTGCTCCACGGTTTTGGGGAAGGTGCACTTTTCTTTTTGGTGCAAGAGCGACTGAGTCATTGAATTCACGTTACTGGAGATGCAGAATAAGGATTTTATGCTTTCTCCATGGCTTGATGCCTTTCCAGTTGTGCAAAATGTGCCCTGTGGAACCAGAGCCAGAGAAGCCTCCAGAGAACAGAGCACCAGAAGCCTCCCCTGTTTTTTCCCATGGTTGATGTGATGGAGTGCTCTCACAAATTACAAAACAGTGTGACTCTATGCACCAAGTGTAGCTAGTTTTGTCCTGCAACTCCCAGATTATAAGAGTCCAAGGCCACAAAGCCTTCCCAAAGATGCTGCTGTATCTGATCTACCGCCAGAGACGGTTCCATTTAGACTGAGAACAGACTGAGCCTGTGCTTTAAGGGCCTTGAAACAACTCTGGTTGCGGGAGTTGTCCTAGATCTCCACCCAGGGCAGGATAAGAGCCTGGTAACAGTCTTTTTTCTGATTTCTTAATAAATGTTGAACTCTATTGTTTTTTTTCCTGACTCTGTGTTTTTGTTTTTTTTTTTTTTTACCTCTCGTGGTGGTTTGTGCTGCAGATCTCCATGGAGTTCAGGAACATGTCAAAAGTCTACCAGGATGTGATTTCAGACATTTGCCACAAGATGGGAGTTGGGATGGCAGAGTTCTTGGAGAAGAAGGTGGACTCTCAGCACGAGTGGGATAAGGTAAGTCAGCCTGGACAGAGGAGCGGACTGAACGTGGGTAGGGTCCACCTTGTCTCTGTGGAAAGAGGATACAGAGCATCCCTGTGGGAAGAGAGTTCTGCTGGGTGAGGGAGGCTATGTGGGCTTGGGAAGGCTTTGAGAGACTGCTGGTTGTGTGGGTAACAGGAGGATGGCATGGATTGTTGGTGTTGCCCACCAGCATGTGTTTTGGGTCACCCATCGCATCAGCTGCTTCTCTGTGGGTGGTTCATTTGGCTGCTGGAGGCAGAGTGGCACCTTGGTGGCACATCCTTGCTGAGATGTTTGCTGGGCATGAGAAAGCTGAGATGTCCCAGGGAGGGCTGTGAGAACGTGCAGAAAACATACTGTCAATTACTGATGAGCATCATTTTTGTAAAACTCCCTGTGGCAAATAGGCAGCTCTTTGTAACTGCTCCTCTTGTCTTGTTTTTTGTGCCCCTTCCCCTCTTGGTGCCTCGCAGTATTGTCACTATGTTGCTGGGCTGGTGGGGATCGGCCTTTCCCGTCTCTTCTCTGCATCAGAGCTAGAAGATTCTATCGTCGGGCAGGACACGGAGCTGGCCAACTCCATGGGCCTCTTCCTGCAGAAAACCAACATCATCCGTGACTACCTGGAGGACCAGCTGGAGGGAAGGGAGTTCTGGCCCAGAGAGGTGAGGGGAAAACACTGCCTTGGGGCGAGCGTTTCTGCTGTGCCTCATTGGGAAGTGCACTAAGACTGAAGGTACTGTTGTTGCTGCTCTGATACAGTGAGTTGCATCCTCTCCTTAGAGGAGTTCCTGCTGGAATTTCCTTCAAAATCACCAAAGCGAAGGTTTTTCCCACTGTTTGTTGGTGTCCCTTGACAGTCTTTCATACTTCTATCCAAGACCTGTAATGGATGTAGCCAATCGGCCGTGCTTCCCAGGACACCTGTCTCAGGAATGTTACAGCGTGCATAGCAGAAGGTACACAGCTAAAATTGTAGTGTCTCTCATGTCCCTTTAAATCAAAGTTAAGAGGAGAGACTTGATGGTCTGCTTTAATTTTATTAAGACCCTACAGTAAAGCTGTGCTGCATAAGATTGCTCCTGTTGGTTGTGCATCTTCTTCATAATAACTGTTCTTCTAATGACAGCTGACTGACAAGTTCCACATCTATCTACAGCTGTCTGGATACAGATGTGGGGATGAGGTGATGTCTCCCCACACTGACAAGAACTTGCTGGGCAGCTTTTTCCATTCTCTGTTTTGTTAGCTCTAGGAATGAGGGAGGGTAAGACTGGGTGAGATCTCGAGAGAGTACCTAGCCTGTTCCCAAAGGCAGGATCAGCTCTGCCTGTGCCTGACAAATGCTTGTCCACTGTTCTTCAGGCCCTACAAGAATTTTTTTCTCTCCTTTTTCCATGTGGCTCACCTGTCTCACAGAGCATTTCTTGATGTCAGCCTGATATGTGAGGCATCTCTTCCTTGCCCTACCTAAAGAAGATGTGGAGATGAGTTGCATCCTTCTTTACAATCCCATTGTGTATACAAAGGCCACTGTCATGTCTCTGCATGCTGCCCTTCCTTCTTTTCTTTAGCCTAGCAAGCCCAAATCCTTCAAGGCCTTCATGGGTGGTTCTTGTTGCTCTCCTAGGCCTCAGACTGTTATTGATGTCTGTCTTACGGCATGAATGTACCCTCCAACTTGTGAATCCTTATCTTGATGTTTAGGTTTGGAGCAGATACGCAAAGAAGCTCTCAGATCTTGCCAAACCAGAGAACATCGATATGGCTGTCCAGTGTTTGAATGAGCTCATCACCAATGCACTGCACCATGTCCCTGATGTCCTCACATACTTATCCCGCCTGAGAAACCAAAGTGTCTTCAACTTTTGCGCTATCCCCCAGGTGAGTTATGCTTTCAGGTGGTTCTTTGTCATCTGCAGCCTAGCTGATGAGAAGTTGGAGGTACGGGGGGATTATCTATTTTGTCAATATTAGCCTGTTTTATTCTCCATCTCTTCCTTTGTTCCTGGTACCTGCCATTTCTGCTGTCGGTGAGATTGTAGCTCCGCTCAGAGTGTTTTGCCATCAATTTCAGTAGGGCCAAGGTTACTCCCTTGGCAAGGTCCTTGCAGTGCAGTAAGGGGTCTTTGTGTTTCTCCTTAGGTGATGGCTATTGCCACTCTGGCTGCCTGCTATAACAACAAGCAGGTGTTCAGGGGTGTAGTGAAGATCCGTAAGGGACAAGCCGTCACTCTAATGATGGATGCCACAAACATACAAGCTGTCAAAGCCATCATGTACCAGTATGTGGAAGAGGTAGGTTGAGTAGCCTGCTTCGAGTAATTTCTGGCTATTCCCATCCTCCTTCCTGGTGTGGGAAGACCTGTGAATCTGTTAATCCTTTCTTTGTGACTGTTAGCCACTTCAGTGGTGGTCAGTGGTGGCAGGGTATGGTGATGCTGACAGGGTTTTGGCTTGGACCAAACTGGGTGATTGATGTGTTCCTTGAACGTACCCTTGGTCTGTGCCTGTGTTAAGAGGCAGAGACCGAAGTCCTGCTGTCCTTCTGGTGAAGAACCAGAGGAGTCAGCTGTCACAGCACAGGACTTCCCTTGAGCTGAGCAGGCACAGAAGACCTTTCCCGCAATACACTTCTTCTGAACAGGTTGCATCATCTCACCATGGGCTCCTTCACAGCACACAGTCTTGTTTTCACTGTGTCTGTAGCTGCAGCTGGCAGTGTGGTGTGGTGGCTGTTGCCTTGTACTCTGTGGGCAACAGTAAATGAGGGCAGCTCTTCACAAGTGGTTAAAGCAGTGGGACTCCCAACTTCAGGGTACTGTGGAGGTTAAAAGTTCATGTGGAGGAACATCTGGTGGATAGATTAATGAAAAAAACCAAACCAACCCTAAAAACCAAATCCAGTGAGAGCTGTTAAAAGACATTACGTCTGCACCAGGGAGACCTCAAAACATGGATTATTAGAGCTCACTTTGTGGGCTAGGCAACTCCATGGCAAGGGACAGTGAAACCTCTGTGCCTTAGCCCAGAGGAGGAGTCTCTGCTTTGTGCATACCTCCTGATGACTCGTGCAGACAGGCATCTTGAAAACCATTGGGTTTGCAGACCATGAAAAGAAAACGCTAAACACCATGGGGTTATCTGATCAAAGTGGCCATTTCCTGGAAGTCACACCAGCTGCTGGTCACACTGGGGTATCCTCATGCCAGTTTGAGGTTTGGGGTGGCCTGGAGCACACCAGCAGTGAGTGAGGATTGCTGGGGCAAGAACCGCTGGTCGCAGTGACACCACTTGTGGCTAAGAGAGAGTCTGAGGCCGTGTGGTTCATCTCCTGTCATGGGGTGCCCTCAAGAGGCTGCTTGGCTTAATGCACTTCTCCAGGGAAATGGGCCCTGGCTCCATCCAGGCATCCCTTATAGCTGTTCCTTAATCCATGGCAGTCAATCACTGAGGTTGCTTTTGAGGATGTGGTAGCCCTTAAGGCTTCCTCTTCCATGTAGTGGTCCTGTTTGTCTCCTCAACTTTGGGTGGGAATCATAACTCCTCTTTTCTCCATCCCCAGATTTACCAGAAGATCCCGAGCACAGACCCATCATCCAACAAGACACAGCAGGTCATCGCCTCCATCCGTGCCATGAGCTTGCCCGGCGGCCCCATGGTATCACGCCACCACTACTCCTCCATCTACCTGTCGTGTGCCATGCTCCTGGCAGCCCTGAGCTGGCAGTACCTGAGCACCATCTCCAAGGCCACAGAGGACTACATCCAGGCGGGCGAGAACTGATGGGCAGCAGGTGGGCGGGGGGAGAGATGGTCGGCAGATGAGCAACGGAGGTAGGAGGCTCCTTGTCCCCTGCGGTGCGGATGGCCAGGCAGCAGGGTGCCACGGGGCCTGGGACGGTGACGAGGACAGGACGCCGGTGAGCTGCAGCCCTGGGGCGATGGTGTGGCGTTGCTGGACTCTGCTCCTCACCACCCTTGCCATCTGCTTGAATGGTTGCAAACACTAACCGGAGTCTTATTGTTTGGGGTTGAATATTTTTTTTTTCCCCTTTCATGTTGGATGGTTTACGTGAGTGTTTTTTTTTTTTTGTTAGGATGGTTTTAAATAGAAACTCTGGTTGCCTCTCTTCTTGCTTGAGATTTGAGACACCTCTCCAGCTCAGAGCTGAGCAAAATCTCTTGGGTTTTGCCTCCCTTTCTTAGGCAGCCTCTTCCCCGTCGCCTCTGGTGCCTGCTCAGTACTGGAAGGATGCCGCTTCATCTGGGAGAGGAACATGTTTCCTTATCCAGGGAAAAAGCTCTGTCCACCTTTTGGCCTTCAGCCCAGGCTGGTTGACATCCTGAAAACAGGCAGAGGCAACCTTCACATTTCTGTTGATGTGCTGAGGGAGGCTGCAAGGCTTGAAACAAGCCTTTCTAATCTTAAATAATGCTGGAGGTGGGATGTTCCGTCCCCTTTAACGCATCCCTAGCTGAAAGCCATCTAGTGTAGCTCCCTCCCCTCTAGCAGATGGCACCTTGCACTTGCAAAGCTTTGTGGTTTAGCAGCTGGGGGTGGTAATTCAGAGGAGAAGGGAGCTGCTTGCATGGCCCTGAGCTAATAACCCTGTGCCTGACTCCACTGAGGTTCTGGGCTCTGCATCACTTCAGCCCAAGGGGACGGGTGCCTGTGGCAGAGCAGCACCATCACAGCAGCACCTGCTGCCTCCGCAAGGCAGTAGAATGAGGGTTTGCACCATGCTGTCGCTTGTGTGATGCTTTTCTGGGGGCCTTGGTGCACTGGCTGCCCTGAAAGGCAGGGGTGATGGCTGCCACAGGCTGGGAAGGCTTGAGCCACTGAGGAGAGGGCCGGGGCAGGTTTCCCTGGCCTACTTTGCTCTAGCTTGGGAGGATGCTTTGGGTTAGACTGATGTGCAAACTTGAATAGGCTTCCACTGCTGTTTTGAAACGCATCAGGTTGGACTTAGAAGTGAGCCATGTTCCTTCTGGGAACAGTTTGGGTCAGAAGAACAATGCTTTAAAGGCAAGTCCTGTTTTCGTGGTCCCTATCACCGCCAAATGCTGTGTTGCCTTGGTGAAGGGGAGGACAGCCTCTGTCCTGGTGCAGGACAGAGCTAAGTCTACCAGGCATGGGTCGGTGGCCTTTGCAAGGCCAAGCCCATGCGGCCAGACTGTTACTCAGAGGGAGGACCCCTACTCCACAAGTACCGATGTAGATAGTTGTTCTTCAAAAAAACAAACTTGCGGTAGCTCTCATTGTGCGGCTTCCTGTCTTGTTGAAATTAAAATTTTCTTTGGGAAAAAGACTTTTTTTTTTTAGCTGTCATTTCTTTTACATTGGTAGTTCCCCTACAAGCCCTCAGCTCAGATGAAATGCTGCTGCTCACAGGCATCACAGTAAAGCCTTGTCTGCCAGACCCACAGGAAGAATTTTAACCAGGGTGAGAGACAGCTAAAGGTCAGAAAATAAACTTTTAATGGACCTTGCTCTCCCCTGCCTTGGTGCGTCCTCATCCCCATGCAGCCTCTGTGCTGGTGCAGAGGCTGGGAGGCAGTTCTGGCTGCGTTCTGCTCCATGTTGAAGCACCTTCTCCACCACCAGCAGTAGGCAATGCCCAGGAGCTCCTCAGGAGTCAGCTCGTGCTGTCACCAGTATGGCCAAAGGACAGGGCTGGTCTGTCCACACTTGCATGAAGACAGAAGGGTCTCACCTGCCTTCCACAATGCACAGAACAAATGGAGAATAGCCTGAGGTGGTTTGAAGTCAAGCAGAAGCAACTAAGAGGCAGGAGACAAGACATTGGAGAAATCATTTATTGGCACAGTTGTTCCAATCACATACACCACAGCTCTGTCTCACTGGGTCTGAGTAAGCAGAGTAAGGGGCTATTTTACAGTGCAAGGGAGAGCCTGCTTCACACATGTCAGGCCTTGTAGCCTCAGCTCAGCAATATACTTTGTGCTTTAAAATTAAAAAAAGGAAAAAGCTCTTTATATAATATATAGTCCTACACACTATTATACCTCCCTGTAGTAACAAAAATAAGGTGGGGGTTTTTTTTTGTTCCTTAAAGCCTGTGGCTCAAAAAAAGCAGCTTCAGTTGCATGCAAGTTAGTGAGATGATACCTCCAACCATCTGCATCAGCTCTGTGTGCAGCCCTGCACCTCTCCTCTCTGCTCAGTGTCAGCACCTGCAGCACCCTTGCCAAGTCACGACCTGCTGCACACACCAAGCTGCCCAGCCACAGCCATAAAAGTGCTTTGCTCTTTCCAGTGTGCTCCTAGATGCTTGCAGACATTTGATCAAAGGCTCCTGGAGCTCCAGCCAGGCCCTGCCCTGGGATCAATAACTCCAGGCTACAGCAGAAAGAAAGCAAATGAACAGCTGAGGAATGAGTGGTTTAAAAAGCAGCCAAATGGATGGAGCAGAGCGAGTGATGCACAAAGGACGTGTTGCAGGCAGGAAGGAGCCTTAACCCAGCTCTGGCCAGAGCCAGCCCCACATCAAGTTTGTCAGTGTTTTGTCATTAATAGGTCCAAGTTTAGCCAATTCAAGGCACACACTAACCTACCCTGCTTGTTTTGGGTGCCAACAGTCACAGCAACCCAGCCATGGGTGCACAAGTCACTCCTGGCCATGGGTTCCTAGCAGGGTCCATCTCCACTGCCCCACCAAGGTCCTAGTCCCAGCAAAGCTACTGCTTCCTACCTTTCCAGTAACAGACTGGGCTGGAAGAGGTCTGGGCTAACCAAATAACCATGGCACAAGAGGCCAGCGCGCCCTCCAGCAGTCCTTTGAGCAGGGAATGCCCCGTAGCTGTGACCTACCAGGAGCAGAGGGCTTGCAGAGAGCAGTTCCAGCTCCACCATATAATTAAAAACAAAACAAAACAAAACGATAAAAAGCTTTAATAAAGTAACCTCAACTATAGTCTCTTAGAAGGGGGGGCTCTGCAACCCACTATCAGTTAAAAGCATCGGGGACTCAGGATTATTTGTGTTTGATCAAGGTTACACTCTCTTCCAGTACTGCTCCGTCCTGGGGATGCCGGCCACGATCTCGGACTCAATGCCACAGTGGTCCTCTCCTCGGAGGATTTTGAAGAAGCCTGGAAGCACACAGAGAGCAAAAGTCAACCTCCCTACCACACCAAGGAGAATGGGGAGGGGGTTCCCTCTGGCAGTGCCTCACCGTTGTCCCCCCAGTCGGTGTTCCAGGAGTTGGCGGCCAGCCAGTACGGAGTGCCGTTGTCTACCCCCCAGCCCAGGATCCGGATCGCGTGGCCTCCAACCTGCTCGCCGGTCACGTGCTGGTAGACCCCTGCAAGGCAACACGGCAACACGTCAACAAGGCGCCACGTCTGCCCCTGCTTCAGACCACTGTCAGCTTGTGAGACATTCAATATCAAAGCCCAGACACCAGCTGAGAAGGTTTTTTTTCCAGTTAAATGCAAACCTGAAGCTTAGTGTAGAGTCTGGAGGAAAGACTGATGCTAAGCGTCAGCTCAGCATGCAGGACACCCAGAGACACTTGGTAAGGGTCCCAAAGGTGGCACATTGCAAGCCATGGGAACATGGATTTGGGGCCACACCAGGAGAGCCATCTGCCACGATTTTACCTAAAATCCTATCTATTCTTCTCAGCTGCAATCCTGGGGCTCCCCATTGGGGCTTCCCCCTGAGCCAGTCCCAAGGACCTAATCACAGAATCATTAAGGTTGGAAA
>NW_010541380.1:0-21348 GCF_000687285.1 Phaethon lepturus
TATATATATAAAAAAACCATAGGGCCAGGTTCAAACCCCAGCATCACTTTTTTGGCCTGATGAGGAAGGCAGCGAGGATGCTTGATGTGAAATGTGATGTGATCGCTCCCTGCCATCCCAGGCTCTAAAGGGCACTTGGCTCCCCAGCCACCCGCCCCATCCCCAGCTGAGCAAGCACAGCCGCCCTCAGGCACCTGCAGCCCTGTGCGTGCGGCCGGAGACGGACGGCTCCCCGGCCAGCACATCAGCCCTCCCTGTGGGCTGACTCTCCACATGAGCTATCTGTCAGGGACAGGGATCATTGCCCAGCACAGAAACAGGGCCGAGCTCTTCCCAGCTCCCTCAGTGCCATGGGTCAACAGGGCTCAGACCTGTGTGTGTCATGCAGAGGCAGGGCTGGACAGGGCTGCCGAGTGGGACAGGCAATTTTGTATCACACGTGCCCAAAGTGCTGGTGAAACTGTGGAGGAACCCATGCTGCCCAGGTGGAGACCTGCCAGGGGACAGGTCCCCAAATGCACCCTTTTCTCCCTCAGCAGGACTCAGTGCCCTGTTTCCCCACCCAGAGTATTTGGAGGGGATGGTATTTACCTGTTCCAGGGTCATGTTTTGCTTCTGTGGCCATATATCCCTAAGAAAATTCATCCCACAGGATGTGGCAGGGCCCGCCCGCCTGCACGAGTCCGGCAGGCCCAGCCTGCCTGCAAGCTACCATCCCCCAAATGCAACCGCATTGCCTGGCTTGAAAACCTGCCCCAAGCACCCTGCTGTCTCCTCCTCGCCTCATGTATGCCTTTAACAGTTTGCTGGATTACCCATTGCAACTAAAATAACAAAGCTACAAAAGAAGAGGGCAAACAAACGCGATATTCTGCGGCAATTAGGGCTAAACAGGGGAAAGGGGAGCAGGGAATGAATGGACAATAGGGAGGGCAGGGACGCGGCAGCCGGGGCACCAGCAAGCTTGGGCACGAACTGTCCTCGGGAGGCCGGGTCTGAGCCAGGGCGCAGCGAGCTGTATGTAAGGAAATGCAGGGTGATGAAAAGGGTTATTTAAACAAGCACCGGGCAGTCCCCATGGGGCCTCCCTGTCCCCTCAGCTTCATCACAGAGTGTCCAGAGAAGAGCAGGTCCTGCTTTCCCCCCGCCCCCTCACCGAGTCCTTTCGGGTAGCTGGGGGACGCTGGCAAGCTGTGGGGGGGTCCACTCAGAAAGGAAGGAATCCATTAATCTCCCTGGTAATTACTGCCACATATGGATTTGCACAATTACACTCTGTTAATTGGTTATTACAGGCAAGCCAGACTGATTGGGCAGAATAGCTGGGCTTTAACCCCTTTGCTGCCCCAAGGGCCAGCCAGACACCAAGGCAGCCTTCCTCCCAAAACACTGCTGTATCCTCCTGTAACCTTGCTAGCTCCTATGCCAAGGACCAGCAAGCATGGCACCCAGCACCCAGCCTGAGGCATCTTTGCTCTGATGCCCTCCTTTCGGCTAGGCATCCCAAGGAGACAGACCCAAGGGGAAGAAGTGAGCGGGCACCTCGCAACAGCCAAACTCCCCATTTCATCTGTTTTGGGTTTGCAGCAGACGTACCACATAATCCCTAGGGTACCAGGGGACTGCAAACTCAGATCTTGTTTGTTTTTTAGGAGACTAAGATTCCTTGTGCACTTCGACTTTGTGCCCTCAAGCCCAGCAGGGTTGGTGCCAACAAGAGGAGATTCCACCCCCAAGTCTCTCTTGGTCTCTGAATGCAGCTTCTCCAACTAGATTTTCAGTGTAATACCTCTTTTTCTCAAAGCACTGAAAACAGAGGCTTTACTCTAGTAAGAAATATATATATATAACCACAGTAATATAAGCTATGCCAAAAAGTACAGATGAAGCCCTTGCAAGACTCCAGACGGCATAGGACTTCTGCCAGGTGGGTGTGGAAGCAGCCTGGCCTCCCCACACCACAGCCACCACCTCTGACATCCCTCACAGGTAATGGGCCATCCAAGACCTGGCCCCAAAATGTCTCATTCAAGATCCAACAACATTTCTGGAAAAAGCTTGGAAAAGGCAGGCCAAGGTGAGAGTGATTTCTGACAGGACCGTGTCAAAGGCTTCCTGTTAAAAAGCCGTAACAGGAACACAAACAAGAGCCTTGCAGAAAACCCACAGGGCAGCAGGGCCCATCTGAGGCAAGAGCCATGCTCAGCAGCCACCGACAAGGACAGGGCAGGCATTCGCACCCTAGCACATCAGAGCCACCACTTCACTGCTTGGCTTTTTCAGGCTCATGCCTATGCGATGCTCCTCCACAAGAGAAAGCACAGAGGAAACTAACTCCAGACAGCTCATATCACCCAGATAGAGAAGACCTTACACATCATTACTTGCAGAGCACAGCAATGCACCACTACACCATACTGTGCCTCCCCATCCTGGCATATTTAGTTTTACTCTCATTTATTGCATTTTCCCAGAGATTTTCCTCTCTGCCCTCATTGTCACACACAAGGATGAGCCTTGAGAGAGCACCCTGCTGCCCCATCCTCTCCCATTCCCAAGGGCAGCCCAGTACCCCTCCCCAGGGAGGCAGCAGCTGCTTGGCAGTAGGATATTGCTAGCACAAGCAAGGGACTTACAGGAAGAGCAGAGCCAGACATCACACAAGGCACATGGTGAGGACTATTCAGCTCAACTTCAGAATCACCCCAGCAACCTACTGCAGCAGGAGTAACAGAGAAAGCAGGCAGGATAACAGCGAGAGATGAGAAAACTAACTCCAAACCACTCTCCAGCCTCATCCTCTAGGTAAAAAAGCCCTTGAGCTTTCAGATGAAATAGATCAAGAGAAAACTCAAAACACCTGCAACAAACACCCACCTACCCTTTTCCCTGCTGCTATCACTGCAATAATGCCTGCTACAACACTCTAGGTCTTGAGTGATGAGAAACCTCCTTCTCATCAGCTAATCAGGCTTTTACTGTCCCCTCTCTGCTGCAAGGAGTTGGTCCAGCAATAAAAGTCTTCTCCCTAGAAGGTCACTGGAGTTATATCAAAGTCCCAGCTCCCTGACTCCAATACAGAAATTTCTTTCTCGTGCAAAAGCCAGCTCCAAGCCCACCGTCTGAAGGGGACCATCTTGTCCATTGTAAAGGCAGCGTCTCCCAGCTCCCTGCCAGTGTTTTCAGGCATGCGTGAGCTTGTCTTTGAGGAAGACAAAGGCAGGCTAGCCCTGCACTCATGAAAGGTTGCCGATCCCTCCTGTAAACCAATTGCCTCTGCAAAGTTCGGAATGAATCTTCAGAGCTGTCAAAAGGAAAGATCGGGCAGAACCTGCAACCATGCTTAAAAAGGTCAGCTGGGAAAAGTCAGGGTGGGAAGGGTGCTCAGTTTATTGACAGATGCAGAGTGAAGGGGCTAACCTGTGAGTACCTGCAAGCGGGTTTTGGCAGCACACGCTAGACTTCAACTCTGGCCTCTGTTGGCTGTAGCTGTTGACAAATCCTTTGAAGATTGCTTCCAGAAAACAGCGTTTGGGGTGTAAGCCTGAAACTGAGACTGAGGCTAAGCACCAGGCAGAGCTCTTGTGCAGCCTTCCTTCATCCTGTGGGATGAGAGCAGCCTAGTGGGATGGATGCCTTTCTGGCCTTCGTGACCCAGATGAGCTTTTTAGATCTCTTGAGACTAGAACATAATTTTCTTTCTGTCCTTCGCTTACATGCGCACCTATTTGTCCAGGTTTCTGCAGGAAATAGAGCTGTCAGCATCCAGGCATTTGCTGGCAGTTTCTCATCGATAAAGTGAATCACCCCAGTAAAAAGCCAGGGAATCTTCCAAAACTGACGGAATTTGACCCGAACTCCCCTCACCCTGGGAGCAATTTAGACTCCAGATATCTTGAGGGTTTGGAGTACAAAAATAAATAAATAGAATTTTAAAAAATTACAATGATTCCTCAATGCCCCAGGTGGTTATAACATGGGTTCTGCCAACACAGAAATGTACCAAAGATGTCTTAGAGCCATGCATCACCTTCCCATTTGTGTGGCACTACAGAAATCCCACCAGAATGGCACCAGCTCCCCACAGCTTCATGCAGGGATCTGTATGCCAGCGCTACCAGCAGGCACAAGCCTAGGTGTCTTTTCCAAAATGCTTTCAAGTTCCTGCCTAGCTCTGTCCTGCCTTTTCCCAAAGTCTGCTTTCCCTTAGCCTGGCTCAGAGGAAGGATTTGAACCCACAGGCTCTTTGTGTGCCTCACAGGTGGTCTGACTCCAGACTACAGGAGGGATTTGGCAGTCCCTTGCCACATTCAGAGCTGCTACCAGCTCAGTGAGTCCTGGACACCAGCAAGTATGCCTTTGGGGCAGACATCAGCAATGGCAGGGGCCCTGCTGTGCCCCACAGGCTGCCAACACCCACCAAGGACAGCCATGCACAGCCACCGAGGGAATGGAGTCAAAGAGGAGGGGAAAGCAACTTCACTGCAAGCTCAAGCCAGAGCCAGCAAATGCCTACCCACTGCCTGATGCCGTGTCATTTCAGCTTGCTGCCTGCCTGTTTGCACTCAGTTAACTTTCCTGGCCTTTTGGGAACAATCCCTGCCCTCTCTGCCCAAAACAGGTGGGTTTCAATTCCCAGGGTTCGACCCTGGTGCAAAGGTGACTCTGCATCTGACTGGATCAATACGAGTGTTGTACCACTGGTTTACCAGATATACAGGAATCAGACAGTCTATCTGCTGATGCTCATTAAACTTGATAAGAATATGTGACATATTTACTACAAAAGCAGCAAGAGAAGTTGTTTTAGATTGTGTGTGACTTGGAAATATATAAACACAAGTAAATATATTCATTTTGGTCAGGATATTGTTATATATATTGCAAAGAAAGAGCTCATAAGCAGCAGAGGTAGTGAAATACATTGGGTCAGTTCAAAACACAAAATAGGTTGAAAGGGATCTGAAATTAATTAGATCATTACGCATTTTCCCAGTGGAATTCTCTCTTTCTGTACATACACACACACATATTTAATATATTTGACAAAATCGGTGTTTTTCCAGAGAGAGCTTCAGTTTTTGGAGAAACATCACTGTATTAAAAGTATTATTCTCATGGAAAATTCCTGACTAGCTTTACATATAACTTCCATCCGTCTTTTGTTAACCTTTATGAGCTGATCCCCAGAACTCCTTCAGTATAAGCCATTGCAGTCCTCATCTGTAAATACAGTATCCCCTTCCACGACCTGAACATTCTTATTCTTATTTCCCTCTGTTGCAGAAGGAAAGCACAGACTCAGAGAAAACAGATCTGGAAGGGACCTGGCAACTTCATCTCATACATCTTCCTGTCCCAAATCAGACCAGAAACCTTCAGGTGCAGAGCTGCCACCTCCTTCCCCAGCCCAGCTGTCCCATCACATCTCTACCACCCCTGTTAAATAGCTTTTCCCAGTGTCTAAACTGAGACTTTCCTCCTGCAATGGAGAGTGTAGCACAGTGCTACGAGGGTTTCTTTCCAAAACCTGTGCCTGAATTAAACTCCCATGAAGGCTCCATTCATTCGGTGCCTATTGCTACAGGAGTAGCATGCCCAGGAGGCTGGGCAAGCCCCCACTGCTCTTGGCGATGGCCACAGAAGTGTCCTGCCATCCCTCCGTGCAGCTGCCCAACCCACAGCTGAGTCTGCAGTGCTGCTTGGCACAGCCGATCCGCGTGGCGTCAGGGCAAGGACTTACAGAAGTGTGGGAAGGAGCCCGTCTCCAGGGAATAAGGAGCCTGCGTGCCCGGCTGCATTTCCAACCTGCGTCCTGTCTCTTCAGTGGACTCAACCATGAAGGGAGGTTTGGGATCAGCTCTCTCAGCTGTGCTGGGCTGTTGGAGAAAGAAAGGCGTGTTTACACATTACAGAGCAGCATCCTCACGATCTGTTCTAAGTTACAAATTTACCTCCCAGACCTTGACCGGGGCTGGGGTTTCCTGTGTTTGCTCTTTGGGCTCCTGTCTCTTTGGAAAGCGGGAGGTGTTGCAATGCTGGGGGGAGGGCTAGCTGCACAGGCTGCTTGGGAAAGGCTGTGCAATGCAAACGAGTTGGTCCAAAGTGGCTCTGCTGAGAAAGTATCTCCTGGAAGTGCTTTCTTTTCTAACCCTGGCTCCTGATGGAACAAAACCAAGCAAACAACTGCCATCCCATCTGAGCATGCATCCCAGTTCTGCTTTCCTGCTGCCTGCCAGTTGGTCTTTTTTCTGTCATCTGCAAGCATACACAATCTATCTGATAGCAAAACGTGCCATTGAGAAGGTGGTAGTATTAGCCACTGGACTCCAGTGGAGACTAGGCATAAGACCAGGCAAAAAAGCTGGCTTTTGCGTCACCTAAGCTGTCTGAGGACTGTGGGGGCAGGTGACAAAGGAGCAATGTCTTGTACGCAGTCCTGGGCAGCGTCACTAGCCACTTGCAGGTGACCTGGACAGTCTCTTGTATGTGGAAGGCTTTCGGAAGCCAACCGGCCAGTGCTGTGACCACTTTTTCTTGTGCTGAAGTTAGAGCCGCTGGCTTTGTCCCTGTGCCTGCTTATCTCTGTTACATTCTCAAACCGTGTGTGGGCGTCTGCCTGCATCTTCCCTCCGTGTTTGGATTTTGCCAGTCCTGATGGAGAAGAGCTACAAGCAAACAACATTCCTCTCCCCTGTCTGCACTGATAATCTCAGGATCTCATCTCCTCTGCACTCCCCTTCAGGCTGTGTCAACATCGCCGGGGTTGTGGAGGGCAGGACTGCTCTGATTTCAGTGCCCCATCCCATACACTGTGTGCTGCCCAGCCCAGCACAACCGCACGAAGAATATTCCTCTGTGATATGAGTCAGACCTGCTCGGGATTTTTAACCACCACCCTCTCCTAGATTTCTCCACATTTACAACAACAAAACGTGTAGGTCCCAGAATGATGTCAAGACATCACTCTGGAGAAAGGAGAACCTTTCAGAGACTTTAAGCAACCAGAGTCTCTGCATTGCTTTAATACTCTGAGACAGAGCATTGCTAAAGCCAAGGTGGGCTACACAGCCCCTTCCTTCCACATCAGTGCCAACTGCGGGGACATCTGCAGGAGAAACAGCCTCAGGGAGTCCAGGCAGGCAGAGGTGGCAAGGGTTTGAATTTTTGAATTGCTGGTTTGCTTTTGCTTGCACTTTCAGGAAATTCTTAATCTGAAATTCCAACAAATTCCTCAAATTCAAGTTCTCATGGAGCTGAAACCCTCCAGGGTAGTCTGGATTGGAGCCAGGAGGTGAGAAAAGAAACATGGAAAGATAAGATACGCTGTGGCATCAGCTCAGGGACCTCTTTAGGAGCCACAGAAATCCAGCGTGCTCTGCTGTCTCTTCTCTCCACAAGTATTGCGCCTGTTAACATCCTTACACTGCTGTGGGTGAGATGGATCCAAACTCCCTGTTTTTTTTACCCCAGAAGGGCTGCCCAGCAGTCCCTAGTCAGGGACTCCAGATCTTCTCAAACCTGCCACTGACCTCTCGGATCCACTCAGGTTTGCCTCCCCAGTTCCCACAGACAGCAAGATTTCTGTGCCCTGAGCTGCAGTGCTTGGATCCCTCTTGCTATCCCTTTTTCTTTCTCAGACCTAACATATCAGAGCAGATGCCAGAGCAGGGAGCCACTCCAGAAACGAATCTGCGGTGTTAGGTGGCACAGCTTTAATTACATGACAGGAGCCAGAAGAAAGGCTGTGAAACACTGCTCTTTCAAAATCAGAGCAGTTTGCACGGCTGCACGCAGAAGTAGCAGGACATGAACTCTGCAAGCACACAAAAGAGCCAAATCAACATCTTGTTGATACAGCCTAGCAAAATAAGCTAATGATGGACAGTACTGCAGGTTTTCATATGTGAGGGAAGGATTTACAGTGATACCAAAGGAATTATTTCAGCCCCACAGTAACAATACCCACTCGCTTCCTTATTATATTTTATTGATCTTGCCCTAAATACATGTGGCTGGAGGAAATGATGCATAAATTACTAACGAGTTAATTCTTGCTCCAACACAGACTCACAACAGCCCTTTGAAGGGGAACCAGGAAAGACAATGTGTGAAAGGATAAAGGCAGTGAGACAAGCTTGGATGTAATAATCCCATGTGAATGATTATTGCTGCAACTAATGTAATCTAATAATGAAGAATTTACGCCAGATGTCCCCCGGAATATGCCAGGCAGACTCGGGATTCAGCAATGGATCCATTTCTAAGGAAACCTTGTTAGGAGGAAAAAAAAATGCTGTTGTCTGATCATCAAATGAGAGGCTGTAGACCTTTATAGTCAGAGTCACAATAAAAGCATGCTTTGCAAAGCTTCCTGGGAGCGTGTTCATTAGGCCTGATTCCCAATTTGTTTTCAGGTGAAGTCTAAGATGTTAAGTTTGCCCTATAAAGCTCCTAACAGTCTGGAAGCAGCCCATTTCAGAAGCTGCCCCTTACCCCAAGCCAGAGCTGCCACCAGGATTTTCCCTGTGTTCCCTGGGGCAGAGAGGGAGCTGCTGGGAGGGCAAGCTCCAGGATAGGTGAATGAAGAGTGGAGAATTGCCTCCTTTTATTTATTTTGAACTTGCACCCTTTCAGCTCTCACAAGGATATGCTAGACCAGAGCTCCATCCCCATCCTGAGCATGATGCACCCTATACACCCTCTTCTTTCTCACAAGCAGCATATGGGGACACCAAGTAGCAGGGAAAAGGAAAAAGGTGTATCATGGTGCACCCAGGCTGCTGCAAAATAAGAACCTTGGTTCATGCCATTTAGAAGCCCATTTTGCAGCAGGCATGTTGAGCATAGGTGTGGTGGAGCACTGCTGGCCATCCAGGTCTTCAGGAAGACCTGAACTAGACCAAATTTATTGCCCGAAGTGTGGCCAGAGTTAGGATGATTTGTTATTTCAGATCCAGCACTGAATGAATGCTCTTCTGGCCCAGGTATGAGGACAGCACTACCAATGGGCACTGATTTCCATGGCATTTTAGGCAATCAGACAAACCAGAGACCCAACGTCAACACTTCCTCTTCACTCAAAAACCCACATAATCTAAGTTTACAAAACAGGCACAAACCACAATTTTTGCTCTCCCTTCTTGCTTCTGCTGCTTATTCATCACCTCTTTGAAGGTATTTCGTATAGCCATTCCAAACACCTATTCCAGTCACCTTGGGGTTTGAACTGCTGTACATAAATCTTCCTTATTAACCACCGTTATTTAAGTAGCTCTGATAGGAAGAAGGGGGAAGGGAAGCTTTAGCAAGATCCAGATCCACTAAAACACAGACCACTACATTCAACTTGAAAGATTTGTTTAAGCCCCATTAACTTAATTGGGACTTAACATCTTGTTCATTCCTTGTTTTTGCAGAAGACCCAGAGATCTCCACAGTGAACCTGTGACTCCAGTACTGAGTCATGGGCATGGAACGTGGTTAGATTGTGTCAAACTTACAGCCACAGTGCCTCTCCTGTGATCCCACTTTTTCAGCTAGCTTGCTAAGGTAGGCTGCTTGTCTGTTGAAATCTATTTCATGGGGGCTCTTTGATCTGAGCCTGTGTGCTGCTGTTTTCTTCTAACAGGCACACAGCTGCTCTAAAGGGCTTTGCAAACAATAATACAAACATAGCTGCACTTAGGACTTGCAAACCCTGATTTTAGCCAGTTTGCATATCAGACGTCATCATGCCTAGAAATGACTTACAAACAGGACCAAAGATCAGACCTAATTTTAGTAAGCCTTTGGGCTCTGCATCCCCTGACTGCGCTTGCTTTGATGAAACATGATCATAGGATGAAAGAAAGCAAAAACCCAGCTGGCACCTGCTGGGAGGGCAGGAAGAGAGAATCTGGCAGACAGGAGGTTCCTACAGAGATTGCCAACACTACTACACGTCTGTTTTGCTTTCTGGGCGGCATGGTGAATCCAAAGGTTTGGATGATAAACATTTGGCTTGGATGGCCAGACAAGATGTGCCCACATCAGATAGTGCACTCTCCCTCCTCGCTTACTATCATCTCTGCACCTCTCAAGGCAACTCCTTCTGCCGTGCTTCAAGTCCCCAGCTCATGAACTTCAGGGAGGATCCAGGCTCTGCTGGAGTGAAACACGTATGTGGGAATAGCTGCTCCCGTACAAAGAGTAGGCTGGCCAGCTGGGCTACTCTATACCAGACACCTGGACAACTGATTGCAAATTTCAGTTTGCAGCACAACACAAGGATTGTTGTTAGAGGACATCTTTGAACCTCAGGAAACTTTGAGGTAGCTGTAGTATTTTTAGGACAACAGCTTTATTTACAATTCAGTGCCATGAAAAGACAAATGTTTAACTAAACTTGGAATGACTTTGTTCTCCAAATACTTTCAGTGAGGAAGAGTGACTCTGAAGTGAAAAAAACTTACTGTTGTCTGAGTATTAAAAGAGGTTAGTAAAGGTCCTTGACTACCCTTTCTCTTGGTCTGAAGTCTTGAAGAAAGGACTACAGCCCAGTTGTGCTCATTAACCAAAGAGCACTTTGAGTGTTCTCTTTCCACCAGTCAGAATGCAATTTCTTTCCATAAATACCTAGTGGTTTTACTGTGCCATCAAACATGCAGGTGAGCTGGCTCAATACAGTCATCAGACGACCACCTGCAGCCTGAATGACTCATGGCCCCTGCAGCAGCAATCAGCAAGTAACATCCTCTGGTGGAGGACAGGCAGACAAGTCAAACCACTGGGATGTAATAACCCTTGTTAGCTTTCAAAACCCATTCCTCATGCCAACTATCTCTCCAGAGAAGCCTATAGCACCTCTTTGGAGAGGTAGGCTGTATGTCTAGGCATGAGGACCTGCACCCTGGGCCCACCTGCTGGATTTTACGGAGGTGGTCTGGCCTGCTGGGCCCCTTCTGGAAAGGAAGGGGCTGCTGATAGCATTACTGTGTCTGCACTCTATCACAGGGACCGGTGCTTGCCCGCACCGGAAACAACACACTAGGCAAACATGCAGACCTTTGTGGAAGCTACAGCAATTAGGTCAATTTCAAGCTGGGGCAGTCCCATATGTTTTCTGATCTGTTGTTTTTTAGGTCCCCTATTGCACCTGTTCCCACAACATTCAAACACCCTGAAGGCTTACATTTTCCCTGCTCCAAACACAGGGACAGAAGGACAGCTGTCCCAGATCAGAGCAAAGGCCTGTTTGGCCTTGTATCCAGCAGCAGATAGAGAGGGCAGGAGGATAAGAACGGGACACGGTGTCATTCCCCTGGTACAGGTGCTCAGCTCTTCCAGGGAAGGTCCCAAAGCTCTTCTCTAAGGAGTTCAGTATCATTCTGTTTTAGACACAAGGCAGAGGCTTTAATTTCTCAGGCTTAAGTGTCAGCAGTGCTGGGAAACTAAACCTAGTGCTCATTTTTCCAGGCCACAACCTCAGTGTTAAAAGAGCTAACAGCCCCAGCTTGCGATTTTTGAAATGTCCAAACCGATTCAGACACCAAATCACCCCCACTGTCTGGGACCTATGCACTCAAATCCCTGGGGTTGCTTGGAGCATCCCTGCAGACGTGAGGTGCCACAGCACTGGGAGCCACACAGGTGCCTCTCAGAGAGCCCCTATTTTTTGCACAGTGTACACAGCACCAACTTCCACCCGCAGTATCACTCACAGCCTGGGACAGGGGTTTCAAGTAGGTGACTTCTCAGGGCTCCTCAAATCCTATTTCCTATGATCCTCTGACAAGTTCTTTCCTCAGGTGCAAGCTTGGGGGAAGCCTGCTCTTCAGAGTTAGCTTTGCTTATTGCAAAGTCCAGAGGAGTCCATGTTCCCAAAGCTCCTTCAAGACAGATAGTTCACCCTTGCACACTGCATTTCTCTGATGCAGAATCACTTTCTGGAGCTTCACTTCAAGGCCAACATGAAAGCAAAGAGTGGCTGCTGTTCGCAGTCATCTCCATTTCCCCAGCTTATGCTGGAACATGAATAAAGCACTTCAAAAGTCTGCGGAGTCTCCATCAACAATTTCTGTCACTAATGGCTGACCTGCAAGACTTGCTTCCGCTTAGCAGACAGGGAAGGATGTTGCGAAGGGTCATTCACCATTTAATGGGCTGAGAAACAAAATCTGCTCTGTGTGTGTGCAAGGAAACAGGAAGCAAAAGTGACAAAACAAAAGCATTGACTGACCCATTGGGCACGTGTGTGGGCGCATGTGCGTGCATGTTATTAGCTTCGCCTGGCAGCATTTGAAACACTTGTGTCGGCACCTAAAGGAACTGCTTCTGAATTTAACGCAGCCAGACTGAATGAATTGCAGCCTGGAGAAAAGGGTGATCTGTGTCAGACTTCTTTTCAGCACTTACATGCTGAATGCTTGTAAGTGACTAAAGATGCTTGTTTGTAAGTAACTACAGTTACAAGAAACTTTTTATATCCAGTATGTTTTTAAAATGCAGATTTTAAACTCAATGTTAGGAAAGGCATGGATTTTTTAATGCCTTGAGTGCTATCCTCCTGGCATGCCAGCTGGGATTTTACACCACTCTGAGCAGAAGCTAAACCCTCTACTCAGGCAGGGCAAATTAAACAGGGCACTGAATATTCCTGAAGAAAGAGCTAATAGAGGGAAAAGAAAATGAAGCAGATCAATCTGTACTGACCTCAGCAGTAATATCCAGTTGCCCCAGTTCAAAAGAGCAGAGTGACAAATGCATTAAGGTGAATGGCTGGCCTGTCTCTAGTGCAAATAAACCACCAGCCTGAGCAAACTCTGCATGTCTGAGTAGTGCGTGCAAAATTCAGTGTGGCTTTACCAATTGCCCACACAATGCAAACTGCCTCTGCTTCCTCCAAGGGCATGTGGCGAGGGTCTCTCACCTCTACCCCAAGCCCTGTCCCCACCAAAAAAGCCAGGGAGAAGAGCACAAAAGGGCACAAAGAATAGCACAGAACGGCAGGCGAGAAGGGTCTTGCAAAACAGAGATGGAGCTGTTCTTCCCTCCAGGAAACAAGGAAGAGCAGTAGAGAACCTGGGCTCCCTCCTGCATGGCTCCATGATGACTACTTCATCACCCTCAAGTGCTTCAGCCAAATCCTCGGCCTTTAGTTGCAAGAGATTACTGACACAGGTGAGTTTTTCTCCACAAGTGCTCTTGACAGAGTAGAAGAACCTTTGCTACATGTGGTTGTTTGCAGGGATTGTGTTGGTCAAAAGTGATTTGCTGTAAGGTAGAAAAGATCTACTCCATTCTCTGACAATGACCTGGCAGTTCCTAACTCATCTGCAGAGCTTTCCTCTGCTGCCTTCGAGGGCCATCCAGATCAGACTCCAGTCTGGGAACAGCCCTGTGACATAGACAGCATCCCCTGCTCTCCACACAGGGACCAACCTGGGGTCTCTGGGACCAACTGAGGCAAGAAAGGATGAGGAAATACAGTGAGGACTGGAGAGGGCCCTTTCTCTCTGTCTCAGGATAAGGCTTTCTAGGACTACCCCCACTGTTTTTCTGCTCAGACCGTATCATTTCCTCATGGGATATCTTGGTTGTTCATGTGAAGCCAGCATTTCGCCATGTCTGATTTTTATGTTATCTGGATTGTTTGTGCTGACATGAGATAAGGTGAAGCCGGGACGTTGCTGTTTTGTGCAGTGTGGGCTGTGCTATATTTTCCTCTTGGTTTAGGCCAGGCTGGGCTTGATTTCCCAAGATACCAAAGTGAACACATCCTGCTTGATTGCAGCCCCTCCTTTCCCAGAAATCATCCTGTGGACTAAAGCCCTGTTTCCTGTCTCCCCTTTAACCCTTTTTCTTCCACTCAAGCGCTCTATTGACCCAAGGCCTGCTCCAGAAGGCATGGATTCAGTGTGATTCCCTCTTCCTGCCCACTCAGAAGCTGTCAAAAGCCCAAAATGACAGCACTGGAGTGCCAGAAGCAAACAAGTCACCTGCAATTTCACACCTGCCATCGCTGCTTTCATGGCAGCTGGTGAGGCGAGAAGTTGAAGGTCCCACTTGGCCCAGGCTGAAAGTCAAAGCAACTGTTGGGCTTTTTAGGGAATGTCCTTCCCTGAAGTGGGAAGGCAGGTAGAAAACCTGCTGGCAGCTGCCTGGGGGCATCTGCTGCCTTTCTGAGGAGGCATTTATGCTTTTTGCATGCTGTCCTGTTCTTGGCAGCAGCTTTCCCAAGCTGGAAAAAGCATTGGCCATCACTGTCTGTGGAAACACTTTCTGGGCTGTGGAAACACTTTCTTCACCACTGGAGCCACAGATGAACTGTGTTGGCCAAGTCCACCTCTCTTCTAGGTGAGATTTAGTAGTGCCAGGTGAGTAGCGATAACCATCCAGCAAGTTTTGACTCCACTGGCCAAATCTAACCTGGAATTTCACCGTAAAGGCATGCCTGAGAGAGGCTGTAAACCAGGCTAGGAAGCTCTATAGTACAACTATGCAAATGCTATGACAGATTGCACTCTGATGACTGCTTTTCTGCCTTCCACCAAGCTTCTGCTGCCCACTACCAAAAGGAGGATTGCCTGCCTGTCCATGGGCTAGCCCATGCTGCATGTCACATTTGATGAGACTTACAGCTCCCAGGGAACAGCTATCTTATGATCCTCTCTGTCTCTGACCAAGACCTCAACCATGGCAACTTTCTCCTCCAGGATTATGGGCTGAAGACCCTCACCAACCACCCACTACCAGCCGCACATTAGCAGCATGCTTAAGCCAGGAGGAGGGAGCGAGCCCCCTGCAAGAACCAGAGGAATTCAAATGGGAACAAGACTCAGGACAGAAACCAGACTCAGAGGCTTGCCTGTGTTGCATTGCACATTGTGTGTTGCGGTCTGGCCTCCTGGCCCTAATACCCTCTGACAGCTCCCAGAGCAGGAGCTGAGCAGGTTAGAGATTTGAGCACGACACCAACTCCTGCGGGAGCTGCCGCTGCTTCAAAGTCCCTGCTGCCAGTCCTCAGCAAAGCACGCAAGGAGCTGCAAAGACCTCCACTCTCCAGAGCCTGTAACAGTGACCTATCTTCGTGAGTGAAGAACTGCTGGCCAAATGGTGGGTCCAGTCCAACCCTTGAAAACTGGAGCTCTGAAAAGCAACTTCAGCTAGGCCCTGGTAAATGACTGCTTGTTTGATGGCTAATTGCTTATGAAAACAGAAGGCACAAACCCAATCTGGGCAGGGCTTATACTGTCTATTATCGCCAAGGGCCACAGAGACACCTACCCCAAATCAAACACTACCTGTCTGTTTGAGACCTTAAGTGAAATTTTGTTTCTAAGTCCTCCTCTGTCAGACTGCAGATGTGAAAAACTAAAGCCACCTGGGTAGCCCAGTTCATCAGGAATGTGTTAAGTTACGCCACAAAAACCATCCCCTTGCCATGCAGCAGACACGCAGAGCTGTGAAAGGACATGCGTGCCTCCCAGTTAATGTCACCTTCACAGCTTCAATAGGTCACAGCACAAGCAGACATCCACTCCAAAATAAGATGCCAGGCAAAACAGTTCTGAACAATGCTACAGGCCTAGGGAGAGCTGAGGAATTTAAGGGAAATGGGACAACAGGGAATAAGGAAAGTCCCTCCAGCAAAGACCCTGTGGCCCTTTGGTGGTTGCACAACACTGCACCATATAGAGGAGTGATACTATGGAGTTATTAAATGACCGCCTGGCAGCAAGTGTTCCCATAGCCACTCTTGCCAGCACGAAAACTATACAGAGAGCAAACAACAGAATTGCTGTGTCCACAGTCACTGCAACAGAGACACATCCACTGCAACTAAAATGACTTTCTGAAGATCCTGAAGGCCTGGACACACCATGCCATCATAGCTGGTAATTCATATCCTGAAGCAGGAAAAAACAGTGCCAGGACAGGATCAATAATTAAGCGACCCGGACAAGCACAGGATAGGGTTTTGCCTGTGAACTGGACTAATGTTAACTATGAGGACAGATGTAACCTGTAAGTCACTGGAAGGGGATCCCCTTCAGGGAGTCTTACTCTGGCCGAGGGAATATATGGGAGAGATAGAGGACTAATCCCACTCAAATGTGGTCTCACTCCTGCTGCCTCTGGAAGTCACAGGGATGAAGGCTTAGGAGAAGGAGAGGGAGTAATTTTGTAGTCTGTTTTTGGCATTAAAGTCCCTGTAAGATCCCAGGGAAAGCTGCTAGAAGCACCAGCTCTGCTCAGCTCCTGGGAAAGGAGAAGCTGGGCTACCCTGACTGCAGCAGAGTGGGAGCTGTGCTGGCCTGAACAGCTCTCCCCAGAGGATGCTACAGGGCCATGCATGTAGAGGACAACAACAAGGACAGGCTGGGGGACCCATGTGGTGGTTTAGCTCTCTAAACAGCTCCTGCAGGGATTCAGAGCAGGGCGTTTCGGGCTAATCTCTATGTTCCCTCAGGGAACCTGAAGGATTACGGCTCTACATCTGCTCACACGGTTGGGCCCCACCTTGTCAAGGCGGGGGAAGCGCTGACAGCCGCTCTCAGTTCTATAATCGGTTTGGGATAAACAGCAATGGGCCCTGTCCACTGTGGCACCTCTTAATTGACTGTCTCGCTCACAGGCCTGACAGCTTCTCTTGAGCCTTGCCTAGGGCAGGAATCAAGGGCTAGCTCCTGGCAGCAGCTATGGAGAGCCACAGTGTAGTTTCCTTGGCTATGTCAGGGGTTGGGGAAGGGTGGCCACAGGAGTGCCTAGCCATCACTGGCACCTGGCCAGCACTAGCCCATGGCAGAGTCTTTGGCTACAGCCCAAGCCAGGGTAGGAGTGGAGCTTCCTAGACAGGAGTCACCACTAATCCCCAGAGCTATGCTTTTACCTGTTAGACCAGTCTCCCAGCACTCAACTAACTTCCCAGCAGAAAGGGCTGCTAAAGACCTGCATGGGCTGAGGGGTTTGTACTGTTAACTGTGTGCCAAGATAACCTACTTGCTTCTCTTTCTGCTCTCCTCTCCCTCCTGAGCATGCCTCTTGCGAAGCTCACTGCTGGTCCAGGCACCTGCTTTATGGGACACTTTGCTGAGCCTTCCTCCTTCCTTTCAGGACTGGGGATGCTGGTTTGGGGTCCAGCTCTGGCTGTGCTAGCTCCCAGGCAGTCAGTGCCATCTGCCGGCTGCTCTTTCCTTGACTGCTATGAAAACATGGAAAGCTAAATAAGGGACAGCCTTGCTATTTAGCCAGTCTTTCCCAGCCCCTTGCATCCTGTTGCTGAAGCCATATCCACAGGGCTGACCTAAATCATTTAAGTAATGTACGTTTCCAAAAAGGGAGCATTACATTTAAAACATTTTATTAAATACTGCTACAAATGGACAATACATATCAGATTTTAAGTCAGAGATTCTTAATTTATGATTATAACTTAAACATAACTTATGCATAAAGACTTTCTCACTTGAAGTCCTTTAACAGCTTAATTAATCATACTTGCAATATATATACATAAATCTCAGGCTTCCATTTTATTTGTAAATAGTGTGCAGGCATGAAATCCATACAAACACCTCTGAATTATTTTTACATTACCTGGGCCCATATCAATGGCCACAGACCTACTCAGGAACAGGTATTTTACAATACATTTACAGCTAACAGCACAGAAATACCCACAGTAGAAATCGCACAATTAAATATTTATGTATACACCTGTATTACAGTGCATAATCCCACAGGGATGAGATCATTTCAGATCTACTTGCTGCATTCAGAAACCAGAATACCTAGTATAAGCACTACAATTCCTAGTGCTATTACCAAAAAAGAAAGAGTTTAAAATTCCCTAAGCTTTCTGGAACATGCAGCAGAAACCTGAGTAATTGCCCATATCACTACAGGCATATATATAGAGTGGGACATACTCTTGAAATAAACTGACTTCACCAATAAACCAGATCAATGATTTCAAAGCTATTCAATGAATCAGAATCATAGAGTGGTTTGGGTTGGAAGGGACCTTAAAAATCATCTAGTTCCAGCCTCCTGCCATAGGCAGGGACACCTTCCCCTAGACCAGGTTGCTCAAAGACCCATCCAACCTGGCCTTGAACCCTTCCAGGGATGGGGCATCCACAACTTCTCTGGGCAACGTGTTCAGTGCCTCATTACCCTCATAGTGAACAATATCTTCTTTATATCCAATCTAAAGGTACCCTCTTTCAGTTTAAAGCCATTACCACTTGTCCTATTGCTACAAGCTCTTGTAAAGAGTCCAGCTTTCTCGTAGGCCCCCTCCAGGTACAATGAATATTTTTTTTCATCCCAATTACTCCGTTTCTGCAAGTATAACCCATATGTCTCCAGAGAAGACATCTCCAGCAGCGCAGTAAGTCATGTGAAATAATGTGCGTCTTCACCTCACCTAGGTACCTTTGAGTAGACCAGAGGAGAAACCAGCCTCCTCTTTAGGCAGCAGCTTACTATTTGCTCACCATCTGGACAAGAGATGGCAAGCTCCCAGTTACGATAACTACATGACTGAATGTAGACAGTATTTTGCCAGAAGGCCAGAGTTTTACTCTCTGCTTGTCTTCAGTGGAAATACCAGACAGCTTGAGTTCAAAATTTCTGAGCAATACACAAGGTCAATCATCTTGTCAGCAAGAGGTAAAAACATCTGGACAGCTGCTGATTTGCATGCAGTTTCATTCTCCGGAAATCTGAGACATAAAGTAAAGATGGCTTCAATTCCTGCAGAGAGAACAAAATTCCTCTATAAATTGGAAAATTGACATAGATTTGTGTTTGCTCTCATTTCAGAGGAATTTTGTATGCAGCAGGTAGCAAAAATGCACAAAAGCTTTCCTAATACCATATGCGGCTGGACAGAATGCTAAGCACTGAATAACCATTTCTAAAGCAATAAATCCATCAGCCTTGTTAGGAACTTTCATGCACTGCCAAGGTGCATACTAGGTACCCCAAAGTATATATTGCTATTTCAGCAATTGTATAGCAATTAACAGCTCTGATAGCTGCATTCACAAACTCTCTTCCTTTTAATCACTTGAGCAATCTCATGTGCTTACCTGAAACACCTGGAGTTAGACATTCTGGACAGCACTTTGGAAACTACCTTTGACGGTTAGGCTCTGGCAGCTACTATAAAAAAAACAGAAATGAAAAAGTACTTTAATGACAACTGGTTTATGTCAAATGGATTTTAGCAAAATGATTGCAGTGTTTTTTGTGCCAGTTTGAGACACAACTTACCTGGAAGGAGTAAATTTCTTTGCTGCAAGAAGAATAAGAAAAGGTATTAGCGTTTCAAGATGAAAGCCCCTTCACGCAAACTTTTGCTTCTACTAAAAAACCCTCTCATTTCTGAGTATCTGATAAAAAGCCATTATATCTAGCAACAAATCTTTCAGACAGTTATTACTGTGTTGTCATTAGCCCCATCTCAAATTCCCATTCACCTTCCCTGGCAGTAATTACTGGCAAATAAAATGCTGCTTTTTTTCTTCAATTCTTGTTTTCTAACCATTTGGATTTTTTCTATTTTTTATTTTTAAATGTTCATTCAAAATCCAACCATGGCATGCGTGCAGGCTTCTTGAAAATAATTTTGGCATTTGTTTCAGTGTGGGAATTTTTACTTCTTCAAAAAGCAAGGTATTAGGGCTTGGGGGGCAGGAGGGATTCTCCACTGAAAAGTTTTCAGTAAGGTAAATAAAACCAGTGGATCCAGTCCAATTGCTCACCTTTTCTTCGGAAATGTCTTGCAAGCCAAAGGAGGAATGATGCTGTGGACAACAGAGAGGCACTTGTGGCTGCTATGCCCACAGACACATAGCTGACTTGTTCAGAAGCTGAAAGAATGACAAAGTTTCAGTGAGATCAAGATGCATGTGAGGCTTCTGAAGCCCTCTCTACTTCTTCCTTTTCCTTGTGCTCTTTAAGAGTAACCAGAATTTCAGTTTGTAACCCATAAGTTTTCTCTTGCTGAGACAGGACACATCCTGTACCCAAGGAAAAAGCTGCATAATAAAAATTATACCACCCATTGCCAAAGCAATGGCAAGGCAACAAGATAGCTATACCAGGGTCTGCCTAACCTCCAGCCTCATGTGACAATTTGTGCTCATCTTTTATTTTTCATGTTTCAATTCATATTTTAATTCCCACTGTGCTGTATTCCTCTTTGAGCAATCCCTTTGAGATCAATTAAATTATCTAAATTCTAGATAATTCTAGAAGGATCTAAATTCTCCTCAAATAAAGTGGAGTAGAGCTTTTAGGGCCTCAAGCAAAAGCATTTCAGGCAGGCCAAGTGTGCTCCCACTGAGGACAGTGATAGAGCTCTTACAGCCTTGAATGGAAAGGCAAGGCTGAGACTTCGGTCCTGTAAAATTACAGCCTTTGACAGAAAACGTCTGTGAAGTCTTTTGGCTGAGGAGTTCACCTAAAACTACCACACCAAATTAACAAATCTATAAACTTTTCCACTGAGAAACAGGCTTATGAATGCAGATTTCCCCACAAGGTTCTGTTTCTCTAGAAAAGCTTTTTTCTTTATTCATATGGAAAAAGCTCAACATGAGAAATATTTTAATTAAAAATAAATAAAACAATCTGAAATCAGGTTGCAGCTTTTGTTTTTGGATAAGAAATCAGCATTTTTCATCACGACCTTTTAGGAATTTTCCCCTCTTCTATTTTCAAAAAACATACCAAGAGATTTTGTTGGACTTTTTAATTCATGGACTTCACTAGAAGTTCTAGCTCACTGGTTGTTGTTACCTCCTCCACCCTTCCATACCTCACTTGACTAGAAACACAGTGTCATCTCTCTGTGGCTAGTCACAGGTAAAATACCTTCACATGTGGGCAGACTGGAACTCCAGTTTCCTGAATTACTGCACTCAAGAACATGAGAACCACTGAGCCTCCACCCTTCCAGACAGCTGAAGTGGCAGGCTGTGTTGTACGTGAAGTTCCCAGCACCATGTGAGCAATCCATAGAGCCTTTCTCAGGAGAGCTCAGTGCTTCACACTGTACAACTGAAATACAGAAAGAAATGGTTAAGAGTCATTAAGGACTTTCCTGTCTTTAGCCCTATTTTTTGCACTAGTAGATGTAGACTGTATTTTCAAATTAATTTGACTTTGGGATGGGAGCAGTTCACAGGGCCATGAACAGGCATTTCTAAAGCAGGGCATGTCACAGCTGAAAACATGAGACAGCACAGAGTTTAGTTTGGAGCCAGAACCCTATAGGAATATGGATTTCAGTGTGTTGTCCAGTGACAGGAAAACTGTATTTGCCAACCCAGTAAGTTTTACCTTTGCATTTTG
>NW_010541381.1:0-936 GCF_000687285.1 Phaethon lepturus
CCACACCATGAGGGAGCCAAAGGAAATCTGCGGGGCCGCGAGGTGGAGGCTGTGCAGAGATGCATGAGGGCTTCTTGGCCTCGTCCTGCCAGCGCCCAAAAAAGCCACCAGCTCCTATGTGACTACTGAGCAGCCCCTGAGTCCAGAAGCCACCTCAATACAGTCCCAACTTCCACACGTGTCTGACCATCTCCCTACTTCCCTCTCCTGTGACAAGTAGCCCCAAGATTTCTCACAGGTGTCAGCCGAGAGGTCCACTGAGGTGAGACCTCCTTTTGGAGAAAGGGGAGAAGGAGAAGGGCCTTCAGACTCACCTGGTTCCCAAGGAGAAGGAGGCAAGAGAAGTGGATGAGAGAGCGAGGAGCTGGGCTGCCTTTTATCACGGACCTTTACTGCCCCAGGCTGCCACAGGCATCCCTTGTAGAGGTGACTATTTTCTGACAAGCTCATCTTGAATGCAAAACATCCCAGCTAATGCTACGGGCTGTGCTTTGGCTTCCCGAATGGCTGGTTTTTCACTTCCTGCTTTATGCCAGGCACAGTCCCCAGTGACGGTTTCTTTTGCCTGACAGGATGAGAGGCCCAAGCATTTCCAGAGCAAAACATCTCAGTGTGGCTGGAGGACACATTGCACATGCTGGAAGAGTCCACTAAAGGACACTCAAGACATACTTAAACAGCTGGCTCAGGTAACACACATACACACACACACACAAATCTAGACCTCGAGCCTCCTGGAGTTAATTGAGAAGACTCACAACACCCAAAAGGAGGCTGTCTACACTGTGTCCAGGGCCACTGCACACATGTTGGACTTGACAGGGTCGTCTCCTGCATCCAAGGACAGAGTCCTGCGTCCAAGGGTTGAGCGTGGCTGGGGGAAGACTGACCTGCACTCAGTGAGAGCGGGAGATGCAGCTGCTGGGGGGCAAGTGC
>NW_010541381.1:1031-1350 GCF_000687285.1 Phaethon lepturus
AGCTTATGCCAGCTGGGGAGTGCAAGGGCCACCACTGGTATTTGCAGGATTGGCGTCTCCAGAGAGATGGTTTGTCCCATTTACCATGCGCGTCTGCTTTGGGATGAGCTAAGTCCTGTGTGTGAGCTCATGTCTCTTCACTGACCATGGGAAGCCGCTGTAGAGTCCGTTAGAATGTGTCCAGAGGTGGGCCACAAAAATGTTCAGAGGCTTGGCTGGAACACCTCTCCTATGAAGAAGGTCTGAGAGAGGTGGGGTTGTTCAGCCTGGAGAGGAGTAGGCTCTGGGGAGACCTTCTTGTGTCCTTTCAGTCCTTACA
>NW_010541381.1:2325-4368 GCF_000687285.1 Phaethon lepturus
GTCACAGGCCCTGGTGCTCATGGATGATTTTTACCACCTCAGTATCGGCTGCAGGACCAAAATGGCTGGGCACAAGCACACCAGGACATGGCTGGGGCGTCAAGAAGACAAATTTTTGATGCAGGCAATCCATGAATGGGCTAGGGAAGAGGCTCTGTTGGACCTGCTACTCACAAATGAAAAGGAGCTGTTGGATGATGTAAAGTTCAAGGGCAGCCTTGCCTACAGTGACCACGAGAAACTGCTGCCTTTTCATTGCCAGATCTGTTCCATGCCCATTCTCCATATCTTCCCCATGTTCAAGAAGACAAATTTTTGATGCAGGCAATCCATGAATGGGCTAGGGAAGAGGCTCTGTTGGACCTGCTACTCACAAATGAAAAGGAGCTGTTGGATGATGTAAAGTTCAAGGGCAGCCTTGCCTACAGTGACCACGAGAAACTGCTGCCTTTTCATTGCCAGATCTGTTCCATGCCCATTCTCCATATCTTCCCCATGTGATATATAACCTAGGAGAACAATGAACACACCTGTGGTGAGATCAATAAATGACCATTATGGTGAGCTGAGGAGGAAGGGAAGGAAATAGGTAGGGAATGTCCTCATGCACAGGAGCCCTTGTTGTCCAGCTGGGGATGGCTGGACCTTCTTCCTGAGGTCGAAACCTCAAACAGCCCCAACAGAGTGAAACAGGTTGACATCACTTGCCTGTTCTGGACCTGTCCAGCACTTGACCAGAGTTGTCTGCCCACTCTGCTGCATACTTGCCCCAGACATCCTGGGGCTTTTCATCCCCATGCTCAGAAGAAGCCTTCATTGGGGAATGGGCATGGCACAAAGCCGGCAATGAGAAGGCAGCAGTGTTGGAAACAAAAGCACAGCCCGTGTCATTAGCTGCAATGGTTTGCATTCAAGATGAGCTTGTCAGAAAATTGTTACCTCTGCAAGGGGTGCCTTTGGTCCTGCGACAATGAAGGGCAGGTATAAGAGCCAGCCCATGTCCCTGCCTTCTCCTCCCTTTCTCTTGCCTCCTTCTCCTTGGGAACAGGTGAGTCTGATGCCCCTTCTCCTCTTCCAAAGTGGGATCTCTTCTTGATGGACAACTCAGCTGATATTGGCTCTGTCCTGTGATGGAGCCTGGAGCTCCTTGTCATGGCAGAAGGAAGTTGGTAGAAGTTCTGCTTAGAGAGGGACTGAGACGTGGCTGTAGGAGCTTTTGATTTCTGAATTGTGAGAGAGACCCTCTCTGGGCCAGGCTGCTCTTTGTATGGTGAGGAAGATTACGTGCCTCCTGACACCACTTCCATCTCCTCATTCAGCAATGGCCTTTGCTCCTTTCTCACAGAGTGACCAGGCTTCTCCTTGCTCAACCTTGTTCTCTGCTTCCTCCCTGCCCTTTCTCAAGGTCCATCTCTGGACCTTTAGCAACACCTCCTGCTACAACCAGTGCCTGCCATGCCAGTCCTGTGCCCAACCCCACTGGCCAACAGCTGCAACGAGCCCTGTGTCAGGCAGTGCCAGAACTCCACCGTTGTCATTGAGCCCTCCCCCGTGGTGGTGACCCTGCCCGGCCCCATCCTTAGCTCCTACCCACAGAACACCGTTGTGGGATCCTCCACCTCTGCTGCTGTTGGCAGCATCCTCAGCCGTGATGGCATCCCCGTCACCTCTGGGTGCTGTGACCTCTCTGGCATTTCCAACACTACTGTGGCAGAAAGTGCCTCTCATGATAAATATGGGAAAAGCCTGGGAAAGCTCTGCGGAGACACCTTGAGGAACTCAGAACATGGTACTGGGCAGGGGATTGACTTTTTTTGGCTATGTTTTCAGTTTAGCTGAGTGGCTTTGCCTTTCTTTCCTCTTTCATTGCTTGATTTGGTTGCCCGTAACAGCAAGGTCCCACCAAGGCCAGCATGGTGCAGACCATCTACCTTCTCTCCCTCTATGGGGCATGCAGGCAGAGAGACATCATGGAAGAACTTCTCCACAGCCAAGGACTGCAGAGTCTTGGCTGCATTTCACAGAAATCACAGAAACACTAGG
>NW_010541382.1:0-1366 GCF_000687285.1 Phaethon lepturus
TTGATTTTACATGTTAAAACCTTCTTCCTTGCCTCAGACCTTTGTTTCAACATATTCATTATATTTCCTGGGAAAAAATAGTCTTATGTTGATTAGTTCCCAGACGTCATTTACATAATTTTCCTCCCTTTCGCACATACTCCACACTGTCCTGGGGGGGTCCCACCCCTGGGGGTAGTCTCTGGTGGTTGTGGGCCCCAAAGGAATTGTTCTCTTTATCTCTTGTTCAAGTATCAGCAACTTTGATTGCATCAGCAACCTTGATTGCAGCAGTTAGCATGTAGTTAGCATGTCCCCCTCCTAAGCACCTATTTGCATATCAACAACTTTGCGATAAAACGAACATCCAAGGGACACCATAGTATTTCCCCCCCCGTGTACACCATATAACATTAAGGGTAAATATACATCGTAAGATACATTAAGTGTTTCATCATAATCCAGAGCTTGATATACAGAATAAGAGTCACAATAAAGCATAATATGATAAGTATTAACAACACGACGACAGGGTATAGTATTTTGTTTAGAATTCTGGTAGCAGTTGGTGAACACCCAAAAAGTGTGTCCCACCCTTTGTGTTCTCCATCTTTCTTTACTCTCTCTAATACTTGATGTATGTCTCCACATCATGATGGACAGTAACTACGGTTTTTGTCCATTCTCCTGAACCCTCTTCAACAGCTGTTTCAGATCCTCGTGTTGTAAAAGTTCCTTTACCAGAGTGAAATTCATTCCTGAAAGGGTCCTTTCCACTTTTCTCGCAGAGGTTTGGTGTTCCACGTTTTATGTATACAATGATATAGAGACATAACTATCTGCTTTTAAACACTTAGATATTCATATTTGTCAAGGACTGACTTGCTAAACAAAGGAAGTGATAACAGGAACTACAATGATAGTCTTATCACAGAACCCTCTAGAACTTGTTAACAACTGTTGAAACGATCAAGTAAGAAGAGAGCATGTGTAAATGACTGAAGTTCATCTAAAAGACAAAAGAAGAAGATAGGACCCCTGAAGAAGTAAACGACCACTAGAGATAGATCATTGATAACATAAACTACTAACGCAAACCTTTTGAACTACTCTGCCTCACTTCATATGTATGTTTTGTATTGCGTAATCATATGAATATGTATGCTTTTGTGTAATAAATATTTGCCTGCTCATCGAAACGGTGTGCAAGTTAGGAGGAGCGATCCCCCTTGCACCCGGTGCCATAATAAACATACCTGCTTTATAAATCTTTTGAGTTGTCACAAAGTCTCCTGGTTGATCCTGGTGGACAGGGGTGTCTAATGTCAGTGGTCCTATCAAAACAATGTATCGTCAGAGAGCTGCAAGAATTTTCCCTAGAGAAATC
>NW_010541383.1:0-477 GCF_000687285.1 Phaethon lepturus
TGGTAGAACATCTCTTTGTCCTGGACGCCCCTCTCCCCATCCCAGAGGTATTTCTCCATGATCAAGGAGGGCATCTGGAATAGGAGTGTGTTGGGATCACCCTGCAAGGGCTCAACCTTAAGGAGAAGGAGCTGTGGCATTGAGAAGCTGGTAAACAGCTGGACATCTGCACGCTCGGCCTTGAGGAGAAGGACCTGTGGCATTGAGAAGCTAGTAAACAGTTGGACACCTTGCAGGGCTTGGACTTGAGGAGAAGGAGCTCTGGTAAACAACTAAGAGGAAGTAAAGGAGTGTGTGGACACCTGCAGGCAGCGAATCCTGACTTTGTGAGAAGCGCATGGACTGTGTGTGGTAACCAACCAGGACGTATTCTGTGGCGCGTGAAAGAGCTGTAACTGCAGAAAAAGCAGACACTTGTAGCAATAAAGGTCTTTGGCCTGAATCCCCACCAGAGCCCATGCCCTATTACTCCGCAGG
>NW_010541383.1:2011-2344 GCF_000687285.1 Phaethon lepturus
GTGTGCGCCTTAGTAGGCATCTGTAGAGTCTTGACTGCATCTCCTCATTGTCATAGTGCTAGTTGTGCACTGATTGTCTATGCAGAAGCCTGGATATGTCTCGCATGTTTTGCATCATGGTTGATTTTGGACAGTCATCTTTGCAGTGGTGATCCAGGCTGCGTCAGCAGCTCTTCTCTTGTCTTGAGTGCTCAGTTTCTACAGGATCCTCTTCTGCTGTTTCTTCCCTGCATTCTTACAGTCTTAATTCTTAGTGCCTGGCTTCTTGGGCATCCGCTGTCCCAGTTTTGACCGTAACTTTTTGTCATGGAGCCTGGCGTTTGGCTGGTTTTG
>NW_010541383.1:3261-3551 GCF_000687285.1 Phaethon lepturus
TTACGGTGTCTGTGGGGTGGCTCCACGGTTCCAGATTTTCCAGCATTACTGTTTTACTGTGTTGCATATTTGGGGGATTATAACGCAGGAGCTTTTCTTACTCTTCGCATTTTCCAAATACCAAACAGGGAAGAGGAATGTTACGTAGCATCTTCCCATTCCATAAAAGTCTACGGGTACTATGTAGGACTCGTAGCATTAGTTTTCAGTTTGATGTTCCTAGCGCAGCAAGGACTCTTGAGTGCGGTAACGTCCACCAAGGTTTCATACGGGTGAATGTACGTGTAAAA
>NW_010541384.1:0-205 GCF_000687285.1 Phaethon lepturus
TCAGAGGCTTTGCATGCGCTCATGCTGGAGCACCTCAAAGCATGTTGCCATGGATAAGCCCTCGACAGTACAGGTACATCCCAGGAAGGACTGCAGCCATGGGTAAGGCAATGTTGGAGCAGGTTTACTTCTGAAGTGACTGTGGGAAGAGCCATGCTGGAGCAGGTGTATCTCTGAAGTCACTGTGGCCCATGGATGTGGCCCT
>NW_010541385.1:0-569 GCF_000687285.1 Phaethon lepturus
GACCGGAGGAATCTATTAAAGTTTCCCCAGCTAATCCTCTGGTTCCAGTTAAGCTGGGGAACGAAATAAGAGATTTTCTGACTGACAGTGGGGCCACCCATTCTGTAGTGACTAGTCGTAAGGGACCGTTAAGCAAGACTAAGATAAGCGTTGTTGGTGCGACAGGGAAAAGAACTTTAAGACCAGTTTTGCAGTCTATGGAGCTCTCAATTGGGGATACCAAACTAACACATAAATTCCTCTATATGCCAGAATGCCCTTTGCCATTGCTTGGACAAGATTTACTTTGTAAGTAAGTTAAATGCACAACTAACCTCCTCTGAAGATTCTGTCCAGCTACATATTCCTACAGAGAATGCGTGGAAAGCCCAGATATGTTTGCTAACTGAAAAGAATCACGCGAAAGAAGGAGGCATTCCAGATGAAGTATTGGATGCAGTGATACCTTTGCTAGCTTTGTGGAATACCACCTAGCACCCATCACCCATATCTGCACATTTATCAGCAGTCCTGGTTAACAGGGGACACCCATATCTGCACATTTATCAGCAGTCCTGGTTAACAGGGGA
>NW_010541386.1:0-4472 GCF_000687285.1 Phaethon lepturus
GGCCTTGCCCACTTGGGCAGCTCTCAAAGTGTGTCCTCCTTCTAAAACGTAGCGAAGAGATGAGCGACGTAAAGTAACGCTGGTTATGGGAGGGGAAAAAGGACAAAGAGCTGCTCTTGGGTGTAAGTGAGGAAACTTCGGATGACAGAACTATTTATTTTTTTTTCCAACTGCAGGTGCTACTCTCAAGGACAGTGTAGAAAAACAATTTTAGACTGACTCATTTTTCAGAGGTTGTAGAGTTCAGCACCTCTGACACCATTGGGAAATACCCAGTCTTTTCAATGTACCAGCCCCGCACAGATGTGACCCCAAAGCGCTCTGGACACGCGAGCGGTATTCGCTCCCGCGGGATGCTGGAGGAGCGCGCGCAGGGGTGAACAGTCATCGGGAGAGACGGCACCAGCTGGGATCCTCTCGTCGATGTAAGGAATAGTTTAGGAATGTTTTTGTCATCGGGTACTTGTTACACAGATTGAGAGGGAACTTTGGCAACAGGCTTTGAGAGGATAAACAAGACTGAACCACCAGGAACTGGAGCACGACTTGTCAACAGTCCTGGGTGACAATGCCCGTCTCCTATGATGCTACATGAAGTAAGTGATGCCTTTATTTTTGTGAAGAACCCCAGCAGTAGCTGCATTAGATACTACTTAAAATTAAATATAACGCATAGTGCTCCATAACTTTTTTTCCCCTGCCTTTACAGTGGTAGAAGTAGCTCTAGCTTTGAAGCAGACATGCACTTCTTGTTTTAAAACTATTTTACATTTGGAAGGAAGAATAAAGGCAGAGTCTAATCTGCAGGATGGATGAAGCTTCTAAGCGGTCATTAACTTTAACTGCTTTAACCTGCTCAGCAGATGATGGGTTGTGTACACCTGAGTTCCTGTAGTCTTGATCTCTCCCATGAAATGGCTTTTGTCTTGATTAGCTTTTCTTTTGAACTTCATTGCTGTATAATAGCACATAGGAATGATGCTTTGAGCTTCTGTTGCCACAAAGATTACTTTTATGTTGAAAAATAGCACCAGACTAAAAGAAATAGAAATTGAGTCTTTATTGCCCTGCACTGCCTTCACCGGTACAACTTTAATTAAGGGAAAATGGCTGGGCAAAAAATAACCTCATCTGTGGAAGCATATATCCACAATGACGTGCTCCCTGAAACGTGTGATGCTAAAGCTATTTGTAAGGTGACAGCAGGATATGTTTAAACCTCACTCTGGAAGTTTGAATAACTATGTTGCATGTGTTTGTTACATGGCTACTAATTAAAATGAGTGTGTAATTGGTTTGGGATTTAACTGTACTGTGGGAAGGGATGGATGGGCTTAAAGCAAGTGACAGGAACCCCTTAAAAGGGTAACTCATAGAACTTGAGCATTTGTTGTCTCTCAACATTCTGTTACAATTTAATATTTAAGCCTCTTTTTTTTTTTTTGCTAAAAAGCCCTTCACGTTGCTGTTGTGTTGTTTTTTTTTTTCTTTGATGGGACAACTGCTTTATTTCAAAAGAAGATAATCATTTAATGAGAATGTCCTGAGGAAGCTATTGTTCATGGCTTCATGATTAACATTTGTCTTGATCCAAATACCAAAAGTGATACCAAAATACCTGGGTCTCGTTTGCACATTTCACACATGTGTTTGTGAAACAAGGAACCTTCTGGAGCTGCTGTGCTCTTGGCTGAGGTCTTCACAGAAGTGTTCAATGCTGACTGAACAAGGTGACTTAATACAATGGAAAATGAAAGTTTATTATCTGCTCAGTATTTAAAAATGTAATTGCAATGAAAAGGCTTCTGTGTGCATGTACTTTTGAATGCCAGGTGCTTAGTAGACGCTTTTTTTTTCCTGTTTAAAAATTACAACTGACTGTTTCAGGGTAAAAATACCTCTCAGTGAATTCTGCAGAAAGTGACTTTTCCTAGGATTTCCTCACTTATCGCTTCTAATACGAGCTCGCTCCAGTGAGCTTGGGTACTACACACCTGAGGGAATACCAGGGCTTCAGGATGGCTTTCCATGCTCTATCTTCTGTCTTGTAGTGTTTTAAATTGGATAGCTACATAGCATTACTGTGATTTTATTCCATCAGCTAACCGTGTCTGAGAGTATGATGGTGCAAACATCTTCCCTCTCGCATGATCTTCAGGAATCAGTCTTATTCCTTAAAGGTTTCAAGCATAGGGTATCTTGCTTTTTTTTTTAAATTGTGTTTATAGTGTAATCAGGCTGACAGAATTTATTTGCAGTCATCCTGTTCCTACTATACATTCTCACCTCCCTTCACCTTGCCACCCTAATCAGTCCTTCTGGTTTCTTAATTATTTTTGATGCTCTCTTGTGTTCCTCTGCGTCTCTACTGCACCCTGCCCTTGCCAGCCAGGCAGGGAGCCTGGTAGCTGTGGCTCCGGCAGTGGCTCGTGCTCCATATTCCTTGTGGTGTCATCCAGGCTTACCTCTCCCTCGTCCACAGCACAGTATTTCTTTTTGTCACGTAAAATAAAACCCAAAGGACAAAAATTAGTATTCAAATTAGCTTTTGCCTATTGATACATCACCTTGGGCTTCTTCCAGAAACTGTTGGTTGTATCTTTCCAATTTTGCTCCCATAAGACAAGGGTTAGCTTTTTCTTGGGTAAGCTTGTTTAAATTGTGTGAGATGTAACTTTTATTTTTAAGCTCATATGATACCGATGACACTTCCAACTTTTGCTCTTCCAGGGGAAGGATTTTCTCCATCTAAGTGAAATTTCCTTCTGATTGACTTCACTACTGGTTGCTGTGGGAAGTTATGACATCACAGAGTAGTCACTAACACCGAGCAGCAGGGTAAGGGAAAGGACACCCTTCCAGCACCCTCTCTCCCTGCTTTAATTGGCAGTCAGGACTCCAGCTGATCATGTGAGGTGGTAAGTGGCTACTTCTGAAATACGGGAACCTTTTATTTTGGATAAACGCCCCCACCTGTGAGCTGGTCAGGGCAAACTTGTGAGCCCTTGGAGCTGAAGCTGTCTTTCTAGAGTGACTACGTGATTAAGGTTGTTAAGGTCTAAATATTTTGTGAAAGAATGACACCGGTGGGACGGAATGAGCTGGTGTGGGCACAGCCGAGGTGTGTGGCCATCGGAGTGGGCTGCCAGCGGTGGTGATGGACTTTCCCCGCTGGTCAGGGCAAACTTGTGAGCCCTTGGAACTGAAGCTGTCTTTCTAGAGTGACTACGTGATTAAGGTTGTTAAGGTCTAAATATTTTGTGAAAGAATGACACCGGTGGGACGGAACTTCTTGTGGAAGAAGTATTGTTATGTGATTTGTATTTTTTTTCTTTAGTTTCGCCAGAGGAAAATTAAATGTGAAGGTAAATATGGACTGTGACGCGATCTCCTGGCATCTGCGTGGTCTGTTCCTGCCATGATCTGTGGGGGGCAGTGCCCATCTTTCTTCTTTCCTCCCATATTTTGTCGGCTGGTAAATAGAGGCCCCTGAAGCGGTGCCGGGGGTGAACAGCTTCACGGCTGTGCTGCGGGCTCGCCTGCCAGCCTTCCCTGGGCTGCTCCTCAGGCTTCCTTCTGACTCCCACTAGGAAATGTTGAGAAATTAGATGGGAAAATTGCCAATATTTGGCCAGGCTCTAACGAAGGGAGTGCTGATGCTGAAGGGGTTCTGTTTATACAAAACCTCATCGTTCTAAACCGCTTTTCATCTGAGTATTTGCTGGTGATGTTTGTCTATACCAATGGCTTGGATTTTGTGTCCTGTGAGACGGGTGCCTACCTGTCGCTCACTAGCCGCACAAATAGAAACAAAGACTATGTGGATGTCACCGAGGTTGTTTCATTTTATCTTGTCCCAACTGCTTTACTTACTAGTGTAGAGTGAGGAAAGAGTATCGTTCCAGAAAACAATCTCGGAAGGCGTTAAAGAGCAGATCTGAAGCTTCTGCCCTTTTAAAGGGAAGCAAATGAGGTGTGGCTTTAGGCAGTTTTGCTCCTTAAAACAGTCTCTGATCTCTGGATTTTTTTACTTCGGCCTCCTCCCCTCCTAATTGGGATGGCAAATGTTATAATCAAAATCAGGTCCCAGGAGACGGATGCATGAAGGAGCGGCTGTTGCATGCAGTCATGCACAGTATTTCTGTGCTAGAAAGGATTCATTTAGTCTGTGTAATATATATGGAAATGTGCTGCAGGAGCATTGCCGAAAAGAACCTATTGTATTCATACAGCCCCAACAAAGCTGATCTTTGCCTATGTTTATTTGACGTATCATAAAAGGGAAAAGGCATGAAAAATCCACAAATCAAACTGTCTCTTAGTTAGTTAGCATTACTTGGCTGTACTTAGTCTGTATGTATATGCTTCTTTTAGACTGACGTATCTGAATGCAGTACCTTCAGCACCGAAAGCATAAACTAAGCGAAGGCTACGGCAGGGACTTGTATGGAAAGACAACCAAATCCTGCTGA